>NC_084794.1:126541144-126844175 GCF_963169125.1 Humulus lupulus
AGAATAGGCATCCATGAATGACATTAGTCCATGCCCTGCCGTGGCATCCACGAGCTGGTCGATCCGTGGTAAAGGAAAATAGTCCTTAGGACAGGCCTTATTGAGGTCCCAGTAATCAATGCAGGTTCGCCACGTCCCATTAGGCTTCGAGACCAGCACCGGATTGGCTACCCAATCGGGGTAAAAAGCATCCCTGATGAAGCGGTTTTCTTTTAACCTGTCGACTTCCTCTTTAAGGGCCTTTTCATATCGTCATCCAGTTGTCTTCGCTTTTGTTGCTTCGACGGGAAGCTTTTATCGATATTTAGCGCGTGGCTCACTACATTTTGAATTATTCCTATCATATCTGAATGTGACCACGCGAAGACATCCTGGTTCTTCTTCAAAAAGAAAATTAATTGCTATTTGGTTTCTTCGTGGAGGTTTTTCCCGACCTTTACCATTTTTGGGGGGTCTGATTCTTCGAGCCTGACTTCTTCGAGTTCTTCCAATGGTTCGAGATCAGTTTTTTCCTCCACTCTTGGGTCGATTTCTTCATCGATCTTTAGGACCGCCTCGTCCTTATTCTGAATAATGACGAGCGCTTGTGTGCTCGCCTGCTTCTTTCCTCTTATGGAAATGCTATAGCATTCCCTCCTAGCTAACTAGTCTCCCTTCAATGTCCCGATGCCACTAGAAGTTGGGAACTTGATGGACAAATGCCTTACAGACGAGACTGCCCCCAGCCCTACTAGGGCGGGTCTCCCGAGCAGCACGTTGTAGGCCGATGGCAGGTCCACTACTACAAACTCCATCATCTTGGTTGCTGAGACTGGGTAGTCTCCCAAGGTTACAGGGAGTTCAATGGACCCCATACAGGCAATCCCCTCTCCTGAAAAACCGTACAATGTCATTGCACAAGCTTTTAGGTCTCGAAGCGCGAGTCTCGTCTTTTCTAAGGTGGCCTTATAGAGAATGTTCACTGAGCTCCCATTATCAATAAGAACTCGGTGAACTCTCTTATTCGCGAGCTGGAGAGTGATGACCAGTGGTTCATTGTGGGGAAACTGAACATGGGATGCATCGTCCTCAGTAAAGGTTATCGGCTGAGATTCAATCTTTTGGTACTTTGGAGCTCTAGGTTCGGGTTCATAAGGGGACCCGTCCCCAGTTTTTAGCTCGTTCACGTATCACTTTTGGGCATTCTTGCCCGATCCTGCGAGGTGAGGCCTGCCCAAGATTGTTATCACATCTTCTCCATCAATCAGAGGGGGTCTCTCTTCTTCTCTAGCTCATGAATTGTTGTTTTGGGCAGGCAGCAGCGCTGCTGTCCTCTGGCTGGTAGAAGCCTGGTTATTGTTCTGGTTCCTGACATACTACCTAAAGTATCCTCTTGAGATCAGCCCTTCGATCTCGTCCTTCAGTTGCCTGCATTCATCAGTAGTGTGCCCAGTGTCTCTATGAAATCGATAGTATTTGCTGGAGTCTCTCTTGGACTTCTGATTTCTCATAGGGTCTGGACGCCTGAAAGGGACCTGGTTTTCATTAGCCAAGTATATATTCTCCTGAGACTCGTTGAGCTCGGTGTACACCTTGTACACGGAGAAATACCTCTCCCCTTTCTTCTTCTTTCCCTCTTCCGCTTCTGGGTTACTTCCTTCATTCTTCTTCCTTTTGGAAGGGTTCTCTGTAGGGGGTTTCGAAGCTGATGGGTCTGCCGAGGTCGAGGTAGAGTTTACATTTATTGTTGTAGTTATGGGCTGAGAGGTCATATTCAGCGTTGACCTCGCCTCTTCTACATTGACAAACCTCTGAACTCGTCGATTAAACTCGGTTAAGGACCTCACAGGCTTCCTCTGTATATCATCCCAGAGGGGACTTCCCAACATTACCCCAGCTTGGACAACCATTAGATGACCGCTGTCATCTACATCCCGAGCTCGGGCGACCTCCAGATTGAACCTTGTAAGGTAGCTCTTCAACGTTTCACTTGGCTGTTGCCGAACGTTGGTCAAGGTCGATGCCTCGGGTCTTACCCTAATCATGGCTCTAAACTGCTTCTTGAAATCTTTTGATAGCTGATCCCAAGAAGTGATTGAATGTCTCTTATATTTTTCGAACTAGTTTTTTTCTGGTCCTGTAAGCGATGCTGGAAATAACATGCATCTAAGCTCGTAACCCACATTAATGGCTCTCATTATGGTGTTAAATGTACTCAGATGACTGTACGGGTCGGATTTCCCTTCAAAAAGTGGGACATGAGGAATCTAAAACCCTTGAGGAAATGGAGTGTTGGAAATATGGGGAGCGAATGGTTCGAGCTCCTCATCAGAATCCTCGTCCCGACTTCGACCTCGCTCATTCTGCAAGAGCCTAAATGCTCTTTCCAGCTGATCAATTCTATCTTGAACTGGGTCCACAGGGGGTCTCGCCTGAAATTGGCTATCATTGATCACAATTCCAGGCTCGCGTCTTCGCAGGGGATCTTTGCGCCCATTTAGGCGATCTCTCAGGTCTTGGTTCGAGGGATTACCACTACCCCGATTATGATTCAGGTGCTCCCGCAGGTCGAAGCGGTCCCTTTGGTTTCCAGTATTTCAACGTCTTTGATCATACATGCTGACTGAACTGGTTTCCCCTGAGTCATCACTGGCGAGGCTTGTTGCATGATTGTTCCGAGATGGATTTCTTTCATGCTGCCTCGTTTTCGCAGTGTGAGACCAAGACACTTGGCTTCTTGTAGGCTGGGCGCCTCTCCGTTCCCTAGTAGCTTCTCCATTCCCCTGTTTCCGTCCTGCCCGCCTTTCCTCATCACCCTGAGTTGGTCGTGCGTTCCTCTGAGGTGGTGAGGGATATCTTATTGGTGACGGAGGGAACCGTATGGGTGACGATGGCTGCCAACCATTTCGGGGTCTGGATGGTCCCGAGTTCGCCCGTGCTGACTCGGTAACATTCTGTGTGTTACCAGGAATCTGAGTCCGAGCCTCTGCAGGGGCTCAGTTATTCCCAGTTTCTGCTGGTAACTCTGCAGTTGAGTTAACCTAAGCCCTAGCCCGAGTGTTTCTTTGGGGCCTCGAGGGAGCAGGTTGCTCTGCCGATGGCGGAGGTTGCTCCATTCTTCTTGTGGCAATGTTTTTCTGAGGTCGGCCACGAGGCCTGCGGGGAGGAATGTAACGACCCAAATTCGCTAATAAGGCTTAAAGGCCTTGATTAGTGTGCCTGGAGGGCATAATGGGATTTTGTGTGTGACTTTAATGAGTTAAATGCATGATTATGATTTAATGCATGTTATATGACTATTTGATTATTTGAGATGCATGACTATGTGAATTAGTATGCATGTAGACCTGATTATCTTAGAAAGAGCATAATTGTAATTTGGCCATTTTGGGCATGACTGTGTTGATATCTATGATCTGTGACTCGAGACGATCCTAGAATGAGCGGGTTAGCGGAAAAGTCAAAGCGGGAATTTATACCTGGCTTGGGGTTAAGCCTGGGGAGTTTAAATGGGAATTTGGAAATATATTGAGGTTAATCTTGATGATGAGGAATGTATATTTGGTGATTAATCAGGTATTGGGTAGCAAGCGGGAAATTATTAGGAACACTCGAGGAATTAGTGGGAATTAGGGTAAAATGACTAACATGGCCCTACATGGACAAAAAGGTTTAGAATTAATAGGGAGGGCATTTTGGTCTTTAGGCTTGTTAGAGATAAGTTAAAGGTAGCTTTATACTTAGTGGAATTGGTAGAAAAAGAGTTAAGGCTGAAAAAGAAAGAAGAAGGAAGGAAAAGGAAAAGAGAGAAAACATAAGGGTTTGTTCCAAAAGAATCGGTTTGTGGCTCTCCCACCATTTCCCTTCATTTTTCTTGGAGTTTAGCTCAGTGGTGAGCTAGGATAGGCTGAGCATCAAGGATCCTAAGCTAGACTTTAGGATTGGCAAGGGATTAGCAAGAGCACATCAGAAATTTGAGGTAAGTTTTTTTGAAGTTTCAGTTTTAGGGCTTGACTGGTTTGAGTTGTGTATTTGAGCTAAATGGATGGGGATTTTTGGGGAAATCAGGCCAAGATTGAGAAGGATCAAGCTAAGGAGGTCTAGGGTTCAGCTCAAGGTTGAATTTCCATCCACGGTATGATTTCTAAGACCTTATCTTTGATGTTTGAATGAATTTCTGGTTTTAGGGTTCATTATGGTAGATCTTAAGTTTTGGGTTGCTTGAGCTTGGGGTATGAGTTCTTGGGATGCTTGGAATGAGTGTGAGGTGTTGATAAGTTTGTTTTTGGGTTTGGGAAAGATTTGGACAAGTTTGGGGTTGAAATGGTAGAAGGAAATCGCAGGAAGCGATTTTGGGTATTGCTGGTCTGCAACTAGCGCTACAGCGCTAGTCTTTGGGCGCTGTAGCGCTAGGCCCTGTTTCTGGGGAGGTGTGGTTCTGCTTGTAGCGCTACAGCGCCCTCTTTAGAGCGTTGTAGCACTGCACTGTTCACAAAAAGGGATTTTTGGGCTTTAGTTGAGGGATTTTGACCTAGGGTTCGGGGCTTGATTCCACCACTTTGTTTTGGGGATCTAGGACTTCCCGGGGGCTCGGGATTGGTCCCGAGGCTAGGTTTTGGACTTGAGGTTTGGTAATGACTTTGACTTATGGATTTTACTTAGGTAAGCGCTAGGGCTCGAGTAGGATCGTGCTCGAGGAGTCAGGTGATCAAGGCTATCGAATTGAAAGGTAAGAAAACCGTAACACCCGAGAACAGGGCATGGGCCCACAGTGTTGTTGCAGGGCAAGGCACTAGATTGTATTATGTGCAAATGTATAACCTTAAATGAATTATTATATGTTTGACTGATTATTTCGAAATGTACTATATGTGTGATTATAATGAAATGAACGGCTAAGGCCGAGAGCGACGAAGGCCGAGAACGGCCTTGGGGCCGGAAGTAACACTTAGCACATGGAGTGCTTATAGCCAGGGTGGGACCCAATGGATACATGAGTTATCCTTACGATAAGGACCGAGACCCCAGGCTTTGGTAAGGCCTCTGGGGCGGCATGGCCGTGCTTGTTCAGTCTAATGGTTTCCCTATTTATCAGTGGATTATATGTCAGCTATATTCTATGCATATGTTATATACTGTATGAGTTTTCTTGCTGGGCTTCGGCTCATGGGTGCTCTGTGTGGCAGGTAAAAGCAAGGAGTCAGTCAACCGGCCATGAGTATGGAGAGCGTGGGGCCGGCGCGTACATGTTCGGCCTGCCCGACTGCTTTGGTTGGGGGCATTTTGTATATGGCTGTATTAACTTATTCTTTTGATAGTTAACCTGGTGTAAATCTATTTTTGAGTTGTAATTATTTTGTAAACCTTATTTTTGGGATCCCAGATGTTTGATACTTAATGTTTTCAATGAAACTAAACATTTTCAAAGATTACAGCCTTAAACTCTGGTTTAGTCACACTTTTAGTTTTAGAAACCTTGTAGAGTCTGTTAGTCGCACAAATTCCGTTTTAAACTCACGTAGTAACGGCTCTAAGGTAGTAGGGTGTTACAATGAACATGAACGTCCCGCGGAGGTGGGGATTGGTTCTCCTGCGGAGGTTGAGGCTGAGCCACCTGCGTCTCCGCGGCTAACCTAGCCAACTCCTCATTACGCTTCTTGGCCTTAGCCAACTGTTTTCTTAACTGTCGGTTTTCAAGTTCCACAATGGGGACGTACCGTTCAGGATTATAGTACATGTCCATATCGTCCCTGGGAGCCGGAGGTGCTGGAGGTCCTCGAGAATCGAAGGACTCACTTCTCTCTTCAGGTTCAGGATTCATCATCGGCTGCTTCCCAAGGCGTCGCGGATAGTTTTCTTCAAGAATATTCTGATCATTCGCGGCCATAGCTAATCAGGGATTGTATTGCTTAAGGCTCTCAATGAAAGCACCAAACTGTTGATGCCATTTTTCGTCAACTTAAAACGTAGAGAAAATAAACAATAGGAACTATGATGCAGATGAATAATACAGTAGAACAACAAGAATTTTACGTGGTTCAGCAGTTAACTCTGCCTAGTCCACGAGTCAATTTTATTAAGACTTTGGAAATTTCAGGAAATCATTTAGGGATGAATTCTCCAGAGATTCTCTCAAGATATCAAAAATCTGTCCCCTACAAATGTTCATGACCTATCTATTTATAGAGGGTTCTCAGAGTTCATTCCCACATATTTCGGGAAGATACTCCTATTTATTAATGAAAATAATGATATTAAATTCTGTAACTCCTATATACAAGAAAACGTCCCCTGAAGACCAGGGGGCATATAACAGACTTGTTAATATCCCTTTAATGTTGGGGCGTTACAACAATAAATATCTTTTAAATGCATGGACCGCGTCTCATTAGATGACCCATTAAGTCGTTCGAGGTCGGCAATCAGCATCATGCCAGTGCAGGTCTATAGTTAAGTTATGAGCTAGGCACCTTTCCCCAAGACCAGCTCAGAGCGGGTAAATACCACCGAGGCTGTCACACTCCGAGCTTATACTCATGCCAAGCTCGGGCTACTTGATCCGCAGACACCCGACATCGGGTATATCCCGATGCTAAGTTCTTTCGAGCTTAGAAAGAACTTCAAGGTTAAAAAATGTCTTCAAGGTTGCCATCTTGATTCGAGGGTTCGACACCTGAGTCATGCATATGCGTTTCATATATTTCGAGCTCACAATTGACGAGTCCAACTTTCGAGATCACAACCTCGGGGGTCTCGAAATCTGGGTGTAACAATATATAACAGAATATTCTTATATATTAACGGTAGTTTGTAAACATCAATTAAACTTAAATAAAATAAAATATCTCAAAAATTAAAATAGGATATTTTTGAGATATTTTACAATAATAATTATTTAAAAACAATATATTTTTGAGATATTTTACAGTAATAATTATTTAAAAATAATAAATAATAAAAAAATGAAAATATAATATTTTTTAAATATTTTACAATGATAATTATTTAAAAATAATAAAATCATACGTTTTATAACTTAAATAAAATTTAATTAAACTTAAACTCACTTATTAGAATAATATCATATTAAACATATAATATAATATGCTTTCAATTAGCAACAATTGTATTTAAAAAAAAAACTAGCAAGAAACTTAAATTTAAAATCCACGTGTAATATTTAATATGACATTAAACATATAAAATATATTCTCTTGTTGTCACTCCTAAATTTAAAAACTAGAACAAGCATAAACTTAAACAAAAATAAATAAATTATTTAATTAAAATATGATATTTATTTTAAATTTATATGACATTAATATAAATTTAATAAAAATAATTAATAAATTCTATAAATAAAACTAAAGAAATGTGCATTGCACATTCCTTATATCTAGTATATATACATATATACATAAACGAGAATACCAAAGAAAATAGTGCGACACTCTAAAAACTATTCAATAAGATATTATTATTATTTAAATATAAATAAATATCTCTTTATCAATCTATACATATATTTATATATATATATATTCTAAACATTCTCTATAACTCTCATATAATTTCCTCTACTCTAATTTTTTTTTGTCTTCTTCGGTCTAAATTGTTTCAATTTCAATTTTCAATGAATTCTAATTCATATCTCCAAATTTAATTTATTTATATATTAATGATAACATAATCCACTCAGGTATTTATTCAATTATTAATATTTGTTAATCTTTAACGTTTTTATTTTAAATTATTGATCTTGATATTCTAACATCTTCATCTTCTTTTTCTATCATATTTTAGATGTTATAATGTATACACGTGATATTAATTTAATTAAGAACATTATTAATTAAATTAATAAAAGTATTTATTTTTAAAAAAATGAATGATTTTGCAAATATATATGTATATAAAGGAGAGCATCAAGGAGATGATAATCTAAAAACTCTTCAAATCATTCTATCTATTTTATCTTTTAATCTACTTTTTGTATTCATTTTATCAATATATATATAAGAGCATCAAGGAGATGATGTGTCACTCTAAAAACTTTTCAAACCATTCTATTTATTTTCTCATTTAATCTAATTTTTTTATTCATTTTATCTATATATATAGGAGAGCACCAAGGAGATGATGTGACACTCTAAAAACTCTTCAAACTATTCTATCTATTTTCTCCTTTAATCTAATTTTTTTTATTCATTTTATAGATAATAATAATAATAATGAATATAATTAATCTAATTTTTTTATTCATTTTATAGATTATAATTGTTGACACGGTTTTTCACCAACAGTGAATTCAGAAAATAACAAGGTTGAATTAGTGCTTGATGGTAAACCGAAGTAAGAAAATAACTCTAAAAAACACTGGTCTTTTTACGTGGTTCAGTGGTTAAAATCCACCTAGTCCAAGAGTCTATATTATTACTGCTTTTCTCTCTCTATTTTGACAGAGTTTCAGTATTACAGAATAATCGTCCCATTTCCTGTCCAATATTCTCGGTATTTATAGAGAAATTCCTTGGACAGGTTTGGGTAACCCCGTGAGTCAATCACGGATTTGCATATTTATTACATTTATTATGGAATATTCTCATTTATACTAGGATATGACCTGATCATGAAATAAATAGACTCCTAATATCTGGGGCATTAACTTTCACAGGCTGGCCATAAACGATCGTATAAAGTATCCGAGTCTTCGAGGATCCGCGGGCACCCCATATCTTCAATTTATCACGAGCTGAATACATCATCAAGCTCGTATCATGGAGGCCATGCCTTATAAAAACTATAAGCTCGTGCTTATCAATTTATGCATCCCTAGCTCGTACAACCATCATGAAAATCGTGCTGTCTATATGGAACGTACATGGACTCCTTGACTATTTCTTCCATGCACTTATTTTCCAACTGCATACGACCTGAGGGAAAGACCCGTGCTGAAATTAGGATACACATTTTCCCCCCAAGTCCCTGCTCATGGTTTGTGACGTCATCTTTTGACCTACACAGTAGGGACTTTTAGACTTCTATAGCAATAAACCATGCCTTAACACCCCAATCTGCTAATATGGTTTAGGACCATGATTAGCATGCCTGGAGGGAAATAAATGAGTTGACATGCTTATATATGTGAATTTGAATGAATATGTGATTAGAATGCATGTTTAGGTGGTATAAATATGCATGTGGGCCCCGTTTGCATGATAGGGGTAAATTGGTAATTTTAGCCCGTTGAGGGCATAAATGTGATAATTGTATTATGTGGTTTGCACCACGTGAGTGTGGTGTTATTGATGTGATGCACGTGCCGAGACGGTCCTAGAGAGCTAGATAACTCAAAAGTCACAACGGGATTTTATACCCGGCTCGGGAGGAGCCTAGGGGTACTTTGGGGAATTTCATGAATTGATTTGTGAGTTTGTGGTTAATGGTTATTGGTGATTGGGTAACCTGAGTAACCATTAGTAACTGCTGAGAGTAACAAGTTTAGATGGAAAAATGGTAGAATTGTAATATAAGTGAAAGGACAAGAGTGCCCTTGAGGTTTAGTTAGGAGAGGATAACTATGGGAGGATAGGATAGTAATTTGGCAGGGATTTAGATAACCTTCAGCAGAAGGAAAAAGGAATTTACATATTATACTTGGTGATAGTTGGTTTATGCTAAAATTTGAGACCTGGAGATAAAGCAAAAGAGGAGCTGAAGAAGGAAGTTGAATTTGAGTCTTAGGAGGAGAATCAAGAGGTTTGAAGTAACCAAGATTAAGCTTAGGCAAAAATTGTTCAGAGGTAAGAGTTTGTGCCCTATTTTTGTTGAATTTAAGTCTAAATTTTCAGAGATTGAGTGTGGGAATCTAAAGGGGGAATGGCTGGTCTTACTTGGAAATTCAACTAGGATAATTAAGAGGAAAGAGGTTGGAGGCTGGAATTGAGAAGGGTTCAAGCCAGATTCTTGATTGAGGTAAGAGTTCTAACATGTTTACATTTTGTTTCTGATGTGGTTTAAGATTTTAGAAGCAAGGTGCATATTTTTCAAGCTATGGTTTAAGTCTTAGAAGCCATGGTTTAGGTTTCTGAAATTTGAAACCCAAGAGTGGATTTTTGGGTGTGATTGTGTGATTGAGTTTGTTTATGATGTTTATAGGTTGTTAAGGGTTCATTTGGGGTTTTGAATTGGTTTTGGGGCTTAGGTACTTGCTTGGGATGATATGGAGTGGTTTTAGCTCGGGAAAAACACAGGGGAAAACCCAGATTTCTGGGTTCGCGAAGGAGCACCGCGACCCTGTTCTTGGGCGCCACGGCGCGAGGCTGCTTCAGGACAGGGGAAGGCTTTCTGACTTGCTGGGCGCCACGGCCCTCTAGGGCAACGCCGCGGCGCTAGGCTAGTTTCAGAGCATGGAATTTAGCAATTTTGAACTTTTGCTCTGGGGGTTCAGGGGATGTTTCCGATGAATTGTTTTAGGAATTTGGAGATTCCGAGAGTGTGGGATTGGTCCCGGGAAATGGTTTTGGATTGATTAGTATTAAAGGATGTTTTATATGTGTTGTGACTAGGTCTTTGGAGAGGCTCGGGTTAGGGGACCGTGCTCGCGGCCTTGGGGCATCAGAAAGCTCAGGATACAGGTAAGAAAACTGTAGCACCCGTGGAGCAGGGCTTAGGCCCTTAGTATTGTTGCAGGGCGCGGCCCTAGATTGTATTATTGCTAGGGTGTAGCTCTAAATTAATGATTTTATACTTGATTGTTATTTGGGAATGCTAAATGTGGTAATAGCAAGGGGAACGACGAGGGGCCGGGAACAGCGAAGGGCCGAGAACGGCAGTGGGGCCGGGAATACCACTTAGCACATGGAGTGCTTGTGGTTAGGGTGAGACCCCAATGGATACATGGGATATCTTTACGGTGTAGACTGAGATCCCAGACTTTGGTAACGCTTCTGGGACGGCATGGCCGTATATGTGTTAGATTTTATGGACTGTCTGACTAGATATGAGCTATCTGTTGTAGTGACTGTATACTATGCATATGTTATGTACTGTTTGAGTTTTCTTGCTGGGCTTCGGCTCACGGGTGCTCTGTGTTGCAGGTAAGGGCAAAGAGAAAGTCAACCAACCATGAGTACGGAGAGCGTGGGGGTGGCGCGTACATGTTTGGCCTGCCCGACTGTTTTGGTTGGGGGCATTTTTGAGAAATGGTTGTATTAAACTATGTTTTTGGTAATTTTTCAACTGTAAACCTGTTTTGAGTTGTAAATAGTTTACAAACCTCGTTTTGGGATCCCAAATATTAAACTAACGAAACTTTTAGTGAAATGGAATACTTTTAAAAATTACAGCCTTGTCTTTTTGTTTAATCACACTTTTGTTCTAAAAACCTCGCTTAGCGAGTTAAATTGAACATCTTAAACTCACTTAGTAACGACTCTAAGGTGGTAGGGCGTTACACCTGCCCATTACGTGAGTACCGGACACGTGGAACGCTACAATTGGCGTCTGTTCGGGTTTCGAGGACTGTAATAATTGTCTTGTCAACTTGTTGTCGCCATTTTTTCCTTTGAAACACAGCCCTTGGATCTTGTATTGACCTAATCGGATGGCTCAAATTGATTAATGTCGTTTACGTATAAATAGGGTAGACAATTTCCACAGTTCATCACCTTTTATTCGAAAACTTCCTCTATATTCTCTCTTCTATGCTTTTCAAACCTTCTTCCTTCTCAGAGAAAAGAAAAACCCAAAAACTCTTTGTTGCA
This sequence comes from Humulus lupulus, assembly GCF_963169125.1. Classification (NCBI taxonomy): domain Eukaryota; kingdom Viridiplantae; phylum Streptophyta; class Magnoliopsida; order Rosales; family Cannabaceae; genus Humulus; species Humulus lupulus. Next base: position 126,552,889 of record NC_084794.1, read on the forward strand.
AGATCTCTCCGACATCCGGTTGTTCAATTGCTCAGGAGTGAGTCTCCCAGGCTTTGCGAAACATACTTCTTCAACCAACGAACACACTGTAAGTATTGTCATTTCAAATAAACTCTTTCTTTACTGATTTCTGCCTTTTATTTACCATGGTCATCCATGCTTTGCCATAGTGGATATTAGGGTGTTTTCTTGATGTTTTTGGCACATAGGTTTCAGCTTTAGGTTTACTGAGAAGGTTTAGAATATCTCTTAAAACTATGACATTCACGAAATGGGTATTTTCTGGGTAGATTTGGGTAATTTATGGAAAATTTTAGGAAATACCCATTCGAGTTATAGAAGATGAAAGGTTAGGGTTCAAAAATCAAATTTCTTAGGGAACACGTTTCTTGGGTGGTTTTTTTTTTAAACCGCCCCCCAAGGACAGTATTGGCCGGATTTTCTGACACATAGATCCCTAAATGTTAGGGATCGGTTGGGAAACCGAGACGCGTAGTGTAGGGTAGCGCGTGGGATCACACAATGGGTTGAGACTAACTCAGCTCGTATATCATATATATTATTCTCCCTCATACATCCATGTCATAACCTATACAAAATCTTAGGTTGCCTACTAAGTGACTCGTCATTCTTGTTCGTCTGATGGACCTTTCTTTGAGGGATCACACATGTGGGTCTAATTGCACTGACGGGCATTAAGGTTGTTTCGTAGGTCAGCCTGACCTCGGAACGCGCCATTGACCTCGGGACAAGCCACCTCCATTTCCCCATCGGACTCAACATTCTCATTGTTAACCGAGATGTTGATGTCGCGCTCTCTGCCAACATGGAAGTTTTGCATGCTAGCACCTTAGCCATTGTTCCTGTGGTGATGACGAGGTGCATGGGGATACCACCTTCTGGCCTCGCGCGATCCATATTGGCACGACTGGGCGGAACGCCCCGGGCTCCACGGGTGGTGATCGCCTGGCATTGTCCTCGGGCTCCTGAGCCTTCACCCATGCTAGCTGGCCTCGAGACCTGATTGTCTTTAGGGTTCCGACGAGCCTTCTTTGGTTTGGGAGCAGGGTTATCGTCAACCTTACCTTTGCCACGGTCCTGTGGCATAGGTGGGGTTCCATCTCCAGCTGGGTGCACATGAGGCACACCAACTGTCGGATCTCGGACCATCTCAGCCAGGTGCTCGAGAGGCACACCGGTCTAAACGACAGATGGCATTCCAGCTGGGGGCATAGGTGGCACACCAACTGGCGGCCTAGATGGAACTTTTCCATGGGGGTCCACTCGCAGCCCTTAGGCCGCCAGAGTAGCCCTCATGGCGTTAACCATCTCCTGCAGGGTGGCGATGTTACCCTCTTGGGTGTCGATTGTGACAGTTAGAATCCCGTGATCCGTAAGGGGAAAGACCGGGTAAGCTGTGCAATCCCACACCGCCTGGGGAAGGTCAAGTGTAATGTTTCTAAGACTGTGTAGGTATGGGACTACACAGTTGAAGAGGGCTTAAATAGATTGATGGGTACTACCTATATCAACAAGGTGCATCTTCTTTTCGGTAGCCCACCACTTGAGAACTCCATGGTTAAGCGTGCTTGGCCTGGAGTAATCTAGGGATGGGTGACCTCCTGGGAAGTTTTCCCAGGAAGTGTGCGAGTGAGGACAAAGCACGCTGGAAAGACTTGTCTTGGTTTGTAGGGCCAGTCGTCATTCCAGAAAGCAGCCTTAGTGACGTGGGGTGTCACAAATGGTATCAGAGCCTTGACCCAGCCGGAAGTGTGGCCGACGGGGATGTCGGGCCCGTAAGGGGGGGGGGGTGATTGTGACAGTCAGAATCCCGTGATCCGTAAAGGGAAAGACCGGGTAAGCTGTGCAATCCCACACCGCCTGGGGAAGGTCAAGTGTAATGTTTCTAAGACTGTGTAGGTATGGGACTACACAGTTGAAGATGGCTTAAATAGATTGATGAGTACTACCTATATCAACAAGGTGCATCTTCTTTTCGGTAGCCCATCACTTGAGAACTCCATGGTTAAGCGTGCTTGGCCTGGAGTAATCTAGGGATGGGTGACCTCCTGGGAAGTTTTCCCAGGAAGTGTGCGAGTGAGGACAAAGCACGCTAGAAAGACTTGTCTTGGTTTGTAGGGCCAGTCGTCATTCCACAAAGCAGCCATAGTGATGTGGGGCGTCACATCGATCTTCTGTTGTTGAGTGGCCACCTAATCACGGAGCGACACCACTTCTGGTGTCTCCTCCATGTCCATGGGATGAGGATATTCCTCCTCATAGTATTCATCATCTCCTCCGTCGTCAATGCCATCGTACTCGGCATTTTTGTCGTAGTCTTCCACCGCATCAGGGTGGTTTTGCGACGACATGTGATTGGTTTCTCCTCCCTCAGCTGCGACGTGAAGGGCGATATCATCTAGTGCATTCCTTCGAGTGGTCACCATGACTATTCTCCAAGCTTCCTTCAAGCTCTTAATGAAAGCACCAAAATGTTGACTGCCTTTCTCGCTGTCAACTTAATCTGAAAGTTTGAAGGAAAAATAAGGAAAGAACACATGATTTTACGTGGTTCAGGCTGTAAAAAAGCCCTAGTCCATGAGTCTCTATTATTTAGTGGGCTTGAAGCTTGCTCAATGGTGGTTCTCAAGCAGCGTATATATTGCACTGAGTTACAGAGTTTCTCTCTCTAAACATCGAACCATTTACAAGGAGATACCCCAACCCTATTTATAGAGGTCGGGGTCATTAATGTTAATCATCTCTCATTAATATCAGATTCTCCCCTCTTGGGGTATTAATGTTAAGTTAATACAAAAAGGGTTGTGCTAAAATAAAGACTATGGCGCACGCAGATTCTACGGGGCCCATTGCAAAAAGCCACGCTCCAACTTTATGGGGAACATACAATTGCCCATGTCAGGCAGCGTTGTGGGAAATGTCGATTGTCGAGTGTACGAACTCGACACCACTAATCGAGGCTCACCAAAAGTTGTCAAATGATCATCTCGAGACCCATACCCGTAGGGACTGACACCTGGCATCAACTCCAGGTCCAAAGACTGGAGTCCTTGACTTGGAGAATGGTCGAGTGAACATGGCATCTTAGGACGTGACCTTACCTGGAGGCATCCTCGCCCTGAGGATATGACTCGGGGCGTGGCCTCACTCGAAGACATCCATGACTTGGAGACTAGCTCAGGACGTGGCCTCACCGGACTTCTCGGAGGAGCTCGCCCTCCGAGAACTTAATGGCTTGTCGCTAATTACTCATAATTGTCACGTGTTGAGTGGCGAAAACATAAACAACAAATAATTATATTAATATAAATTTAAATATTATAAAATATTATCACTATAATAATATTTAATACAAGACTAAATATTTAATACTTATATCAATATAAATTTAAATATTATAAAATATTATCACTATAATAATATTTAATACAAGACTAAATATTTAATACTTATATCAATATAAATTTAAATATTATAAAATATCATTATAATAATAATATATGATGCACAATCATAATTTTTATTAAAAAAATCATATTTAAAAAGGTTATCATATTATATATACATATATTTTAAAAAAATCATAAACAATATTTTGGTTTAATTTTTTTTATTTAATATGTTTATAGCATTCTTTTAAATATAATATCATTTATTTATTTGAAATTTATATGACAATAATACAAATTTAATAAAAATAATTAATAAATTTTATAAATAAAACTATGTAAACGTCAATTGCACCTTGTTTGTATCTAGTAATAATAATAAGATTGAACACTTATTCTTTATATTTATATTAACTTAGCTTATTGCTTCCATTTGAATTTGAGTTTTATAAATTTAAATTAAGTTTTTAGTTAATGTTATGTCCCTACTAGTATATAAGATTTCAATCACGTTTCCATTAATTTTTAGAATTTTATAGTGAGTTTTTTTTTCTCTAAAATATAACTTCCTATAAAATAAAAATTATAATAGGATGAAAAAAATCTATATCGACATCTAAAAAGAAAAAGTTAAATTTATTTAAAAATTATAAATATATAAACTTGGAAAAAATAGTAAAACATTAGTCATTGAAAATAAAAGGGAATTATACTTTTCTATAATTGTAGAATGATTAATTTTTATTTATGAATTATGTTTTAAAAAAACTGTTTTTAAGTTATCATTTTATTATAATAGTAATGGAATACTTCGAGGGAAAAAAAGCATTTTTAATATTATTATATTATATATAATTAGTAAAATCATGATAACTTTTACATTTAAATCTAATATATTCTATTAGATAGTCATGTTAAATCTAACTGTTAACAAGAATTTCCGTGTATAAGTATTATAATTAATGACGTGATAATTAATTTACTTGTATTCTTGCTATAGACAGAGATATATTATTGAGCTTCATTCCACCACATTCCGATACTAGTCTTGTAGTACTAAAGAATAGTTAAATTGAACTCGATACATATTTATAGCTAAGCAGATACACTCTTAAATAGAACAGGACTGGAATCATACATCAGCACAAAAGGACTCCCACTTGGTACTGAAAACTGATTGATATAGTTGCAGAGGTTTTGTTCTATTATAGCAGGTTTTCCTGTATGGGGATCTATCTACTGTACATGCTCAAATTCACCAAAATATCTCATATTTGTATCTTTTCTTGTAATAATTGCACCAACGATCTCAAAAACCAGAAAATATGGACAATCCCACATCATCCTTTTAAGCCAGCTATATTAAAAATATAAAGGCTCGTACAAATGAAATTCTTAGAATTCCAAACCAGTCATTGTTTCTGAACAAGATGCTCAACATCTCCTAACTCCACTTCACTTCCTTGCCATTCGCGGTTGTCCTGAAATAGCAGCTCAATCTGCTCTAATGATTTTCCTTTGGTTTCTGGGACAAGGGTGTGGACAAACACAACAGAAAGAGCAGAAATCGCAGAGAAGATAAAGAATGTCCCCCCAATTGAAATTGCCCTGGAAACAGAAAGGAAGGACATGGCAACAATGCCACTGCTCACTCTATTTCCAACTGCTCCAAGTGCAGAGGCTTGAGCTCGTAGCTTTAGAGGAAAGATTTCAGATGTTAAAACCCAGCAGACAGGGCCAATTCCCACAGAGAAGAAAGCTACATTCCCACAAACTGATAAGATAGCCAACGCAATACCAATCTCTCCCTTCCCCAGAAAAGTAAGTGTGAAGCCTAAACTGAATAAACAAATGGTCATTCCTATAGTGCTAATATAGAGCAGTGGTTTTCTACCTACTTTATCGATGAAAATAATAGCAACCAATATGAAAATAGTCTTTGTCACTCCCACAGCCACAGTTGCAGCCAGTAGTTTTGAGTTGCCCTCAATTCCAGCTCCTTTGAAAATTTCAGGGCTGTAATACACAGTGGCATCTATTCCTGTTATCTGTTGGAAACATTGAATTCCAAAACCTGTGATCAGCATCCGACGAATTGCAGGAGAAGGCCTTAAAAGTTCACACCAGACGGCTTTCTCTTCTGACTTGTCAGCATTGCCACTTCCAGCTGCTAATAGAATTTCAGCAAGTCTTTCCTCCACCTCACTTTCAATCTCATTTGTTTTCAACAGCACGGATCTTGCTTCATCAACACGGTTCCTCATGACTAACCACCTTGGAGACTCAGGGATTACAAAAAGTGCAAAACCAATAAAAACTGAAGGCAGAATTCCCACAGCAAGCATTATCCTCCAGTTTATATGTGCTGGGAGACCTGAAAATGCATAGTTTGAGACGTAGCCAAGTAAAATTCCCAGATTTATAAAAATCTCTGGGAATGAGGTGAGTGAGCCTCTGGAGACAGTTGGTGATATCTCAGCAATATAGACAGGAGCAATCATGACTCCCAAACCAATTCCGACCCCAGCCATGAGTCTACCAATCATCAGTACTTGGAATGAAGGAGCAAGGGTCATTACTGCTGCACCAAGTTGAAAGATAATAGCAGCTAATCCCATTGTCCACTTTCTACCAAGAACATCAGATGTTTTACCTCCAGCTAAACTACCAAAAAGTGATATAATGCTCAAAATTCCAACAAGGACTTCTTGTTGTACTTCTGTAATCTTTAAATCTTCCTGAATGAATAAGATTGCTCCACTCATCACACCAACATCTGTCATTTGAGAAAATGAGAACTTTAGTTTTACCCGATGGAAAATATTTAAAATTTATATCCATAATTGATGGATTGCAAATAAATAATTGAAACCCGAGCCTTAATGACCAAACTATGAGCATGAACATGAGCTTAAGATTCTTTCAAATATTCCAGATCTCTTACTACTACTAATGCATTCACATATCTCTTACCTCTTATGCTTAATTGGTAACAAACAATATACATACTCTTGAAAACTACAAATGCCTTATGGGCTAAAGTGAGACTGAGCTCCATAATCTAATCATATTGGTCGGTCGATTAATGATACTTTCAAAAAAGCACAGAATAAGGATATTATGTCTATCCATCTCCACCAACCCTCAACCAAAAAACAAAGGGGAAAGATAAAAAATAAAATCATAAAGGAAATTGCATAGAGAATACAATACACATAGAATGAAACGTAATCCAGTTTACTTAAATAGGAAACATAAACAGAAACAAATGAAACAAAAAAAACCATACCATAGCCAAGGAGAACGTTGTTAAGAGAAGCAAAAACAGCACAGGCAAAGACATATTTCCTGATGTTACTTCCTCTTTGTTCTTGATAATGATTATGAGAAGGGTTATCATGATCATCTGAGAGCTCAGAATTCATTCTCTTGTATTTATTCTTAGTCCCCAACGAAATACTAGACAGCCCCATCTCTCCATGCCCATTTTCTTGGACACCAACCAGCCCCATCTTTCTTTTCCCTCTCACAAACTCCCTCTTCTTGTTCCTAAAACAACAAACTAAGCAGACCCAGAAGCCTTTGACTATTTAGAGCCTGAGACTGAATTCATGGATTGAGTTTTAGATCTAAACTAGAGCAGAGGAGAAGGAGACACAGCAAGTGGGGTATTTTTTTTTTCCTCAAGCAAGGGAGAACTACTTGACATTATCTACACGTGTTAAAGGCCGACATCACTGTGGAACCCCTTGGCCTTGACCTTTTACTTTATTAAGCTAAAATGGAGCTTTCGAGGTTACAGCTGTGGAGTCTCTGAAAAAATGGCATTCTTACTATTTTTTAAACAGCCAATGGGCTTTACAAAATCGTTCTTTCCTCAAATATTTGTGGTTTTGTCTTACCATTTGTGTTTGTAAATACTATAATAATGACCAATCGAAGAGGAGTTTGTCTCGAAGAAACACTGTACATTTGGTTACTTGCTTGTGTCTCACGTGGGTAAGAGTTCATTTCTCCTTTAATTTTTAATTTTTTAATGTTAATAAAAAAAATTCAAGATAAGCAATGTATTAAATCTTAAAGAAAAACATAAAAGATAATATAAATAAAGCACATTGATAGAAACAAGATTAATGAATTATGTATTTATTTGGAAGTAAAATAAAATTTCATAATCTTTTGTCGGTGGCACAAAATTAAATTTTAAGTTTCAGTTATGGATTAAAAAAAACTTAATTTTCGTGACTCTAAAAATGAAAGATAAAATAGAAAACTGGAGGAAATAAAATTCATCAAATTTCAAATGCAGAATTATTTTTCTTTGTGTTGATTATTCTACATGTAAATGTAATGATCCCAAACTCATTCAAAATTGTTAGGCAAATATTTGAAGGTACAAGTTTACGTGACTCGCACTCACTTTGAAAATATATGCAAAATGTTAATCACATTACATGACTTTGACTTTGACTTTCACCTTATAAAGAGTATACATGAGAGCACCCAACTACGAACGATTTGTTAAAATTATAAAAATAAAAATAAAATGACAAATAAAAAATAACAATAATAACTTAGAAAAAAATTTATTTTAATTTTATTTGGATACAGAAATTTGTGTCATCATCACTAGACATGTATTAATGAGATCATTATATGTTTCTTAAGAGTAATATCATATTCTTGCACATTAATTTAATATTCCCCGTTTATTGAAGGGCATAGACTGTACATTTAAAATTGGAAGACAATAGAACAATCTACTACTGGTAATTGAAATGTCATATAGGATTATTTTATTGTTTATATAATAAATAAAAAATATTCTTAGGCAATTTCAATTCAGATATTTGTCCAAAAAGTAGATAAATGGTACATACTAACTATAGACTATTCAAGATTTATGTTATCATTTGAAAAATTAATATCAGTAACATTAATATATCTTTAAAACTACACGGACATGAGTTTTCTTTTATGAATTTTTAACAATAACCACCAAAATTGTGCTCTTAAAATGTAAGAAATCTCGAAAGATGGACTTTCAGTAGTTTTCAAAGCGTCTTTTATACCTAAATTATATTTTACATTTGATTTAGTTTAAATATTAAAAGTGCGTACTTTTGGTAACTTCAAAATTAGTAAGGCGTTTTTTTATATGTATAATTAGAAGTCATAAATGGAATTAAAGCTGAAGAGATGTCAAAACTTGAGCAGAATGTGCCACATAAAATGGGGAAAAGTTGAGAAAAAGAAAAAAGTGGCAAGTGTGTGGAACGTAATCTATGATGTAAAATACTTAATGGCTTCACTTAAGTTAAAGTAAAATTATGAATTTTTGTTGTATGTATCTATAATTGATTCTTTTTTATCTAAATTGATACAATAAAGTATCTAAGTATTCATAAAAAAATTGGAGACATTTGGAGTTGAATTGGTGTGAAAATGAGATGGCTAACCATGCCTTGTGGTGACATGTTGTATTCGTGATGGGGGACATGTCGCTTGAGGTTTGAAAACCAAGTCTAGTGTAGAACAAGCGATATGTCACTACTTATGTGGCAATGTGTCACCGCTCCTGTATGAAAGGACTCGATTTTAGCACCTAATCTATTTGTTTATAAGAGTCTGATGAGGTATTAATCACACCTTTTAATTCTCTCTCACTTCAAGATGACTCATTTTTTCCAAGAACTTATCGAGAAGTACTTGAGTTGGTGATTTTTCAAGGCTTATTGTATCACTTCTTATTCCGCCAATGTAGAAGTCTCAAGTATCATTCTAAGGATTGGAAATATTTGGACATTGACTCTTATCATGTGCAAATTTTGGTGATTAAAGTTACGATTTACGTGTTCTAACTCTTTTGTTTTTCGTTTTATGATTTAAGCTTTCACTTTATGATTTTATGTGATTGAAATACATCGTGTTTGTCATCTATAGTTGTAATCTCCATAAAAATTGTGTTAATAACTCAATAAATAGTGGGTATATTATTGAGTTGAGGCATTTGTAAGAGTGACAATTTGAATCAAACACGATAATATGATTCGAAAACAACCCACATGCTTGACACGAGTTGATAGGATTAATGACAAAATGAGTAATGATATGGGAACCCAAAACATATACACAAACATTACACCCAGTTGTTATTTAAAATAGTTGGTCCCATTTTTTATAAATGTGATTGGCTAGGTTAAATAATCACGTCACATTATATAATATTTATGTGCATATTTTGAGTGCACATATCATTATTCTGCAAAATTTAGCAAAATTATAATAAAAATAAAATAATTTTTTTAATCATTTTCATATCAATAAAATCAAAAGCATAAACTTGACGAGCTAAATTATATTATTTATTAGAACTAAATAGAATTTAACTAAACTAACCATTATATTGCTTAAGTATTTTTTTAACATATCAATTAGAATGGCAATTTTCATTAATTGGGTTATGTTGACGGTGATAACTCGTCAACTAAGTTAGGTTAGAAAAAGTGCAAAGTAAAGATTATCAAAAGAAAAGCTTTAGAAATCTAATTATAAACTCCAAGAACAATTGCAGAAGAACAATGGTGAAATCAGTTCGTATTCACTATGGTGCACTTGCTACAGTAAATTTTCCCACCCCCTTTCAGGTGGAGTTAGAGCTCATTTTATAGTAGGCTCTAATGGCCCTGGGTACATGGTGGTCCAAGGGACCAAATGGTACACGAGTACACTAACAGGAGAGTGGTTCCGCGGGTAGTGGTGTTGGCTCTGGTACATGGTCAGAGTTCGTGGGAGCACCTCAGCTTTTGTACCCGGTCATGACTCCACTACTTGCCTTGTACGGGTATCAGAGACGTGGTGGTGGCGTTGCCATTCCTCGTACTACTCCCAACCGCCACTATTTGTCGGGTACAGGTGTCAGGCCTGTCTCTTGATCCTTGCAGGCATGTACATACCCCTTCAGAGGTACCCTGTTCGTATTCTTTTTGTCTCTTGTGGGCCACCTTGAACCCTGACATCATGCACGTGAGGCCTTTGGACGAGACCCATTTGGGCGAGGCCGCCATATACGCGTGGCCCCTTGGACGAGGCCACTAGGCGTGCATGGTCCTTGGGCGAGGCCCTTTGGGGCGTGGACACTAGGCGCGCGTGGCCCTTGGGTGAGGCCCTCTGGGGCGAGGCCACTAGGCGTGCGTGACCCTTGGACGAGGCCCTTTGGGGCGAGGACGCTGGGCGTGTGTAGCCCTTGGGCAAGGCCCTTTGGGGCGTGCGGATCCGTTGGTGTCGTGCGACCAACGCGCGCGCAGAGCAGGGGTGTCGCACGGTCAGTGCGCGCGGGTCATTGGTGGCACACGAGGGGCTCTTTGCGGGGCTGTCAGGTGCTGCGAGGTGCGAGGCCCCTCACTTGAGAGGCTATCAGGTGCACGCAAGGCGTGGCCTCGCTGGGTGCGTGGCTGGTGTGAGACAATGGGGACCCGAGAGCGTCGCGGCACAATCACGTAATTAGGCGCTTATGGGACCTTGGCACTTGTTTTGGGTCTCCTAAAAGTATGAGATTTTTAGCATCCACAGGTTATAAGCAAGTAATTTAAATTCGACATGGATATAATTAGGTCAACACGAGTCACACGAATTTCCACCCCTGGGCCTATGCAAGAAAAGTTAAGGTCACAGAGTTAATGAGAATTTCAATTACTTTTAATAAAGGCTAGAAGAACGAAAAAGGGAAAAGAGAGACTATAGAAAATTATAAAGAGTTCAATAATAAAGGATAAATGAGATTATACCCAGAGAGAAGACAAAGGAATATTTGTATGTATTGTATTGCTTACAATGGAGAGAGAAGGAAATGACGCGTGTTCCATATATAGCTATTGGAAACTATACATCATGCACATAAATAATAACAAATATAAAAGAATAGTAATCCTGGTGCTTAGGGAAGTAGGCGTGTAACAACACTGAGCTTGGTACGAAGCGATAAAATGTGCTGCACTGTGAGAAGAAACAGTGAGCAAGATGAAAGTCAGAGATGAAATATGGCGTACAAGGAGACTCTGAGAAGCAACTCGTTCTCTAACAAAATGAAAAACGATGTCAACGTGTTTCGTGCATGCATAAAGAATAGGATTAGCAAAGAGATAAATGGCACTAAGATTGTCACACAAGAGCAAATGAGGTCTCGAAGGATGAACATGAAGATCATGAAGGAGAGCCTCAAACCAAGTAATTTTGAAAAAAAAAATCCATTAGCAGGATTGCAGTATTCAGTTTCGGTACTTGATCGAGAGACGACTTTCTGTTTGGCAGAGGACCAAGAAACAAGGTTAGCCCCAAGGAAAATACAATTAGCACTAGTGCTACGACGATCATCCAAACAAGAAGCTTGATTCGCATCTATATAACTAATAAGATTAAAGTCGGAAGAAGCTTGAAACCAAAGGCCAAAGTGAGAGGTCCCTTGAAGATATTGTAAAAGGCGCTTGATAGCGAGCCAATGCGCATTAGTTGGGTGATGCATAAACTGACAAAACTTATTAACAACATAAGCTATGCCAGGCCGTGTAAGAGTACAATACTGAAGAGCACCGACTACACTATGATATTCTGAGCCATCAAAAAAATGAGACCCATCATATATAAGTCGAAAGCCTAGGGCTAGTAGTCATAGGAGTGGAAAAAGGCTTGCAATCAACCATTGAAACTCTGTGAAGTAAGTCTGAGATATATTTAGTTTGGTAGAAATGCAAACCTAAAGAAGTATGGGTAGCTTCCAAACCCAAGAAGTAATGTAAATGGCCAAGGTCCTTGAGGGCAAAACGTTGCTGCATATTAGATATTAAACCAGAAATAATAGTCTCATTTGAAGCAGCCACAATAATATTGTCCACATAAATGAGGACCACCACAGTTTGAGAAGCAAACTAAGCAATAAACATGGAAGAGTCATATATAGATGCAGAATAACCCATGTCAAGAAGAGCAACGATGAGCTTATGAAACCAAGTCTGAGGAGATTGTTTGAGACCATACAAGGCTTTAGAGAGTTTACATACATGATGGGGCTGTTGTGGATCAATAAACCCTTGCGATTGAGACATATACACATCCTCACGAAGATCACCGTGAAGGAAAGCATAGTGGACATTCAATTTCTTGATTATCCAATGCATAGAAATGGCCACACTAAGAACAACACGTACAGTAGCAGCCTTCACAATGGGGCTAAAATTTTCAAAATAGTTTGTTGTACCCTTAAAACACTAGCTCAACTATCTTGCCCAGGGTACAGCTGGTGCGAAAAAAATAAAGAAGACAAGATCTCAGAGACATTTCATTAACTCCTCACCAAACAGCTCGAGGCTGTGTCATTGAGTCTAGAACAGTTTAGGATCTTCCAGACCGTTAGAGATGCAAATGACAGAGATCGAGGTACTTGGCATCCAGATCGCATGCATCAAGTCCGAGCATTATCTAAGTCAAACCATCATGTTCCAGTCATATCCAGCTCGAGAATAACATCTATCTCAGATGGGAGAATCCCTAAAAACTTGGATGCCCAATATGTGCAATAAATACATACAATTGTTCCAAGCTTAATTAGAATATTTGAGTGTCCATCAACTTGGGAAGCTACCCAATATTGTACGTTACCATTTATAGTACGGTTACCCAATATTGTCCACCATAATTTCCTATAAATACAAGGGGAATGGACGGAAAAGGGAGGGCCATTTTGTATGCAAAAACTCTATCAAAATTGTCATAAACAATTTCATCTAGGGTTCCTAAACAGATCAATAATAGTGACTCGTGGACTAGGTTGATTTTAACCACTATTCCACGTAAATTGTGATTGTTTTTATATTTCTTTACATTAAGTTTACAATAAGCTTAATCTCTCTATTTCAGATTTCTAAATCCCCTGTTGACGAAAAATTGCGTCAACATAGTCCAAGCCAGTGGTTTGGTGGTACCCTTTTGCTACAAGACAAGCCTTGTAGAAATCAATAGAGCCACTGGGATGGAATTTCAACTTGAAAACTCATTTGGAGCAGACCACCTTAGCACCGGGAGGTGGAGGAATAAGAGACAAAGTATTATTTCGTTGAAGAGCCTGAAATTCAAGTAACATAGCCTACTGCCATTCAGAAGATTTGGAGGCTTGAGCATAAGTGTGAGGCTCTGGAGGTGCACCTGCATAGACACTCAAAAAAGCCTTTGGATTAAACACTCCAACTTTGGAGTGAGTGACCATAGGATGGTCATTAACAGTCAAATGAGTGTTTGCATCATGTACTTATCAACAACAAGAGGAAGAGATGGGGGAGAAGGAGTAGCGGAAGATGTACATGGAGAAGAAGAAGGGGAGGAGAGGGAGAGGTTGGGACTAAAACCTGAAGGGGAGGGAGGCAGGGAGATGCTAGGTGAGGAGAAAGGGGCAAGAGAAGGCGAGGAAGTACCAGGAGCCGAGGGAAGAATGGAGAGGGGAATAGAAACATTAGTAGATGAGTAGGGAGAAGAAGAGAGTCCCGCAGGAAAAGAGAGAAAGGAAAGGAGGACTCATTGAAAATAACATGTCGAGACACATAAAGTCAACCAGAGGATTTATCAAGTCATAAATAGCCTTTGTGATGAAAGTTGTAGCCAAGAAAAGTGCACTAAAAAAGAACAAAAATGGCGTTTGTGAGAGATGTATGGTCGAAGAAAGGGGAAGCATGAACAACCAAAGACACGAAGGAAATCATACCGGGGTTGTTTAGAGTAGAGAGTGGTGGTGTAACACCTAAGTGGGCAAACGATTTATTAAATACACATTAGTTTGGAATGCATATGACCAAAATTGCAAAGGAAAAAGGGAGTGAGAAAGAAGAGACAGCCCCATCTCAACTACATATCAGTTCTTACATTCCAAACGCCTATTTTTGGCAGTGGTATGAGGAAAAGAATGACAATGTAGCATACCATGGTTGGAAAGAAAAGTATTAAAAGATCAGAATTCCCTCTACTATCTATTTGAATGACTTTGATAGATCTGTTAAATTGAGTAGCAACCATAGTATGAAAAAGTTGGAACATAGGTAGAGCCTCATCCTATGATTTTAACAATGAAATCCTGGAAAACCTAGAGAAATCATCAACAAGAAGGAAAAAATAACGAAAACCATTAATGGACAAAAGAGAAGCAGGGCCCCAAGAATCCATATGTATTAAATCAAAAGCATTTACAACCCTAGAATCAGACAAACTAAACTGAAGATGATGGCTCTTGTCCAATTGACATGAGTTACAAAAACTAGAAGCAGAATCACATGGAATATTAGAAAGAGATAAGACTTGGTTTACAACTTTGGAAGTAGGATGATCTAAACGGAGGTGCCAAACAGTGGAATTAGATGTACAAGCAAGGACGACATGAGGCCGAAAGGAGAAGACAGGCACTAAAGAGGAACATGGCAGAAAGACCTGATACAAACCATGATCAAGAACTCTTTGGAGGAGGATTTTCTTTGTGACCTGATTTTTGACAAACAAAAAAATTGAGAGGAAAGAACTCAACATAAGCATTATTATCATGACAGAGTTTAGTAACACTAATAAGATTGTGGGACAAATATGGTGTATGTAAAACATTAGTAAATTTAAGAGGATAGGAGGATGTTGTAAAATGTACATGACCAACATGAGCTATAGGTAGAGATTTACCATCACTAATTGTAACCTACTCATGGACATGATAGGAAAAGGCACCATCAAGAGTGGTGGAATCTGGGGTAAAATGGTGTGCAGCCCAGGAATCCATAAACCATGCAAGGTCAAAGAAAGAGAAACCTGTAGTGAGACCGTGCATAGATCCAAACAGTGAAGGTTCAGAAGATGCAGTCACAAATGTGTTGAAATTTTTAGGCCCTGTAGATGGTTGGCAATGAAGATTTGTTTGATGATAGCACACTGCAACAATATGGCCCGACTTACCACAAATTTGACACTGAGGTTTGTGACTAGGCGATGGAGATAATGTTAGGGTTGGTGCCCTAAAAGCACGAGAAAGACATTTTTATTGATTTAAATAAAAGTATATTTTTATTATATTTGAATATCATAATTATTGTTTGAATAATTTATATAAATATTAGAAAATTTCATATTCATTTGTGAGAATATGATCTTGTATGCGTACGAGAAAATTAAGATCATATGTGATGAGTAAAATAGTCAGCAACACATTAAAGTGCAGAATCTTTAATGAATGGTTGTTAGTATGGTTTACTAAGCATATGGGATGCGAGTAGTCTAGATTCACATTACTCATATGGATAGACATCTTGGTAAAGATACTTCATATAATAGTGATTATATATGATAGGACCAATGTGAATTAATTATCTTTATAAACTTATCGTTTTCCATAAAGAGTTAATTCATATCTTAATAAATGATCATTTGTAGATCAGTCTAAATCCTGAGTTATCATAAACTCATGTTTGTGTTATTAGATCTTTTGATTCATTCGTTAAGGTCTCTTAATATAATGAGGCTAGTGACTTTTGTTTTTGAGATTCAATATCATGAATGGCTGGGAACATGATTTTACAATAAAGGAATCTATGCTTTCCTAACAAATCGAATATTGGTTCCCTTAAGGGTTAATTTTGGGACTGAATAATTATTGAGCTCAAATATATAATATGATTATAGATTAATTATTCACTGGTGAATAAATGGTACTTAAGGAACAATATGTAATTAGAAGGATAAAACATTATTTATTGACTTGCTCTAATTAGCGAACCAATAAATGGATGACAGAACTACATATATTGATTATATCAATGAACTACAAGCGAATATTCTGTAAATATAATTCTATAATTACTCAGAGTGAAATTTCATATTTATAGTGGGGTAATAATTGAACTAATAAATAAGTTATTTAATTAAAGAATTTAATTAATAGTCTAGTTTATTAGAGCTTCATATTATAAGTCCATGGTCCCCGAGTCGCCTCTATCCTACATTTGCAATGGTAAGGATGTCTCGGGCAATATTAATGGACAAAATGATTAAATTGCAAATGAATTAATTTTTCGGGGCTAAATGATAATTATGTACAATTAATTAATTATTTAACTAATTAGTTTTTATTTGAAAAACTTTCTATTAGTTGAAATAAATATTAATATTTAAGAGAGTTAATTATTATCTTAGTATAAGATAATTATTCAAACTATAGTTTTTAAAATAATATTAATTTTGAATTAACTGATATTTATTTTTTGGGAATAAATATATTGTCTTAAAATTAATTATACAAACAAATGAGAAAAATTAGGGAGACAATTAAAGTGACGCCACTTTGTGGTGCCACATGTCTCTGAGATTTAAATTTTGAATTTTAAATATTATTTGTTTATTTAATTATTATTTTAAATTTGATTTAAATAAATTATTAAAATAAAAGATAATTGATCAGTTTGAATTAATAAATTAAAAATATATATTTATCTTTATAAGTCTAAAAAGAAGAGATTCTTTTATAACAATTGTTTAATTGGTTATCAGACTCTCTCAGAAAAGCATTGATAGAATATTCTAGGCCTGAAAATTCTAGAACTTTCTACAAGTCTTCTCTCTTCTCCAAACTCTCTAGATCTCATGTGTTGAGAATATCAAAAGAGCCCACACACGTCCTTGTGTGTTTGAGGAACGACTTGGAAGACTAAGATGTGAGCCTTCGCTGGATAGGAAGATCGATTGATTATACTAAAAGACTCAAGAAATCTTGATAGGCTACAATAGATAATCTCTTTTTCCTTATATGTGTTGATTTAATATATAGATATATGTATTGATCTTGGTTCGGTATTAATGATTTTTTAAAATCCCCCCACCCCACCTTTCGATGCGTCCCTGATTTTATTCATATTAATACCAACAGATAGCAAAGAATGGATCCAATAAGGAATAGGGGATGAAGAGGAGTCATGAGAATTACCATGAAGACCAGTAGATGAGGAAAAGTTAGGAGAAGATTTAGACGAGGGATATTGGTTAGGAAAGGCATTAGGAAGCTGAGAAAAGCCATGAGTAGTATAGGAGGAGGATCTTTGTTTGTAACGAAGGGGGTAAGGAAAATTGTTTGGTTGTTGAAATTCGACCTAATTGGATTGGAGGTTGAGAAGTTTATCTTGGGAATTCTATCACGCAAGTTTGAAATCAAAATTCATAAGGAGATTGTGAACCACGTCGGGTGTGGGTTTATTGTGCCTGACCAAAATCGAAGTGACAATAGGATCGCAATCCCAATCAAGACCACCAAACAAATAGATTAAGTTATTAGAACAAGAAATTGGTTCCCCAATGGTAGCCAAATGGTTGCATATACTCTTGAATTTTTTTCAAATACTCAATGATTGACGTACTGCCCTTCTTGATATTCTGTCAAGAGTTCTACAACTCTGTTACATGGGCCATGGTGGTGTCCTCATACAGTTGAGCTAATCCATCCCTTATCTCCATGGCAGTGGTGTAGGTGGCGATGTGCGTGAGAAACCCCTCCATCAATGAAGCGTAAAACCAACTCATCAACAAGCGATTGTACCATTGCCATTGAAGATACTTAGGATTGACTGACTGTTGAGTGAGATCTGAAAATTTTGGGGGGCAAGGACGGGTACCATCGAGAAAATCGTCAAGACCATAGGCACCAACAACATAGAGCAACTAATTTTTCCATATTAGAAAATTTGTGATATAGATTTATTGTGAGTGTTTGGGTAACAAAGGTTAAAGTGGGGAAGGAGGAGTGAAGAGGGGAAGATGTGGTTGAAGTATTTGGAGTGAAGGGAGTTGTAGCCAAAAACGTGGTAGTCGATGGAGAAGAAGAAGAAGAAGAAGAAGAGTTGGAGGGGGAGGAGGCCACAGATTGGTTCTGATACCATAAGCGAGATTATTCCCAAAGAAAGAAGACAAAGGAATATTGTTTCTTAAAATCAAATAAGCAAGTATACGCAATCGTTAAACAAGTAATATAGTGAAAATAAAGTGTCGAACCCACAAGGATTATTTACCAAGTACCAAAAATTAACTATTATTTCTAATTGGTGCAATGAAAATCAAGTTTCAGAAAGCAAGTAACTAAATTAAAATGCAATTAACTTCAAGAAACTAGAAAAACTCAAGAACAGATTTAAAGTTTAATTCAATGGATTAAAGATAGGGCAATTGATTTCATCAACTTTCCACTATATGCTTCTCCAACACAATTTCTGGAATTCCTATCTCTATTGTGATAGCAGATCAACAATTGCAAAATATATTCTTATTAGGACATATAACTCTCTACTATATGTAAACTTCCTATATCTTTATGGTAAATTAAATATATAGCAAGCATTAAGCAAAAAAAATCCCTAAGCTGCATGATGGACCCAAAACGAGTATGTTTTAAATATTTATAAAACGCAAGCGCACAAATCGTTCATATAGAATAGTGATCGTGTAAGTAAAGATGTCGAACCCAAAGGAGTTATCTAAAATTGAAAAGAAAACTATTTTAAACCAAAATTAATAAATTCTAACCTAGTTCCAAAGATTGATGAGAATTTGTGGCAATAAAATCTAATAAGAGACAATAATAAAGAAATTTAAGACAATAAATAAAAATAAATTAATATTAGAAATCAAGATGGTAAAATAAGATTATTAAGGATTAGAATCCACAAAATATAAGTTCAATAATATTTATAAGTACATTGATTCCCAAGTCTTAGTGATAGTTAAAATAAATCAAACTATCATTTTCCAAATAGATTTATACTTTTAAGCACAAATTACTTCTAAAAAGATAGGATTTTTCTTCACTTTTTAAAATTATAATTTCAAAGTATTTAGTGTAAATCAATCTAGTGAAATAACAAATAAATCAATAAACATTATTTATAAGGCAAAACATGATATTTTTGTTCTAAGCATGGATGTGTACAATTTAATGACACGTCTTACATAAAGAATATTATGTTTGTGCACTAATGAAGAAAAAAGTGTAAATATGTGCTAACAATCCAAAATCCATGATATTTAAGATGAAAGAAGATATCTGAAGAAGAAAATTCCATAAACTTTGTTGCACAAAATGGGAAATCAACATACAAAATAAATACTATCTAGTTACATATTGTTTCATCATCACCTTAATAATCTTAAAAAGGTTAGAAACTCATAACTAGAATAGCATATACAAACCTAAAATTACAAACATAAATAGGAAAATTTGGAGGATGAACCCCCAAATTGTTCCTCTAAAAATACATAGAAAATTAACAAAACAAAAAAAAAGAAGATGAAGAGAATAGAGAGGTTTGAAAGTGTAGAAACTTTGTAGTATGGTAACCTCCCTCTCAAATAAGCACCTTAAATCCTTTATTTATAGCCAAAAAATGAGTATTAAAATAATTAATTTAAATTGATTAAATTAATTTAATTAATTATAATATGGAAAATAGGGGTAAATTATAGGGTGTAATAATGATGTCTTGGGGTAAAATGTGTAGAAAAGTTTGGGTAAAAAATAGTATTTTTGGCAAAGGGAACAAGGGTACAAAAGTGAGCTTTTGTTGGCTCAATAAAGAAATGGCACAGAGGCTTGGCAGGCGGCTGTGGCAACAACTGGGTTTGGCTATGAGGTGTTTGGGCCTGGTGGAGTGGAGCAGTTGGGGGCGTGTTAGCTGAAGCAAATGGGGAGGTGTGATGTTTCAGTTTCTGCAGCTGGCTGGAGGAAGTTGGTGCTAGGTTGGGCTTTGGAGTTTGGTGGGCCTGCTGAAGTGTGAAGGAATTGGTGGTGTGAATGTGTCTTCGGCTGGGCTGGAGTGGCAGCTGAGGAGAGATTGGGCCTGGGCCCATGGGCAGTTTTGGATCAGGCGGGCTGCTGGGAAGAGGCAAGAGGCTGCGTTGGGCCTGGGCTGGCAGCTGGGAAGAGGCCCACGGTTGCTGAAAGGCTTTGGGAAAATGCCACATTCTCCATATTTTTTCACATTTAATTCTTGTCTTTCCTCTTCTTTCCAAAGTACCAAAATGCAACATTATTTTCTACAAAATAAATATTAAATAAATCATAATAAAATATTTTCAACTATAAAATAAATCAATTTAATTATCTGAAAATATTAATTATAATTTAAATTTATATTTCACATTTAAGTTCAACAATACAACATTTTTTTACCTCAAATTAAACAACAATAATTCAAATAATTAACTACAATATTTTACAACAAAATAACTATAAAAACATACAAAAATATATAAAATCAAAATAACACTAATAAATTCAAAATTACCTAAAAATTAATAAATCAATTAAAAACTCAAGAATTAAGCAACAATTAGCACATAAAAAGTGGTAAAATAACTCTATTTTGTAGAGTTATCACTGCACAAACCATACAGGTACTCTCTTCCAATATCAAAATCATTCGCAAAGAGCGCAAGTGCAACATGTGTGGTGGTCTTGGCCATAACAAGGCTACATGCAAAGCTAGGCTATAAACTCTTTTTTCCCATTTGGACTTGTTTTATTAATAACTTAGCTTGTTTTCCCTCCTTTTTTTATTTGATTTTTCTTAAAAGTTATGTTAAGCTTGATGTAAACTCATTATGAACTCGATAATATGTAGCTCGATAATGGTTCGATATGAAAATGATATTTCTCAATTGAAGCTCAATATAACTCGATAGTAATTCGATAATGGTTCGATATGAAAATGATATTGCTCAATAACAATTCGATAACAGTTCGATATAGCTTGATATTAGCCCGATAACAGCCCATGAAAGTTATAAAAAAATGTGAACAAGAAACTGTACATGTAAAGACCCTGTATATATACAATCATCAAGGTAACAAATTTTGATACCACAAGTCTGTGTTTCACTTGTTCCTGAACACCTCCATATTTTCATCGCAGATAGTTTCCAATGGAAGACCGACCATTAGATGCTCAATATGCTTGACAGCATACACACCACAATCCCCACTGTAAAAAAAAGTAAACATTATGTGTACATTACTATAACTTTAGTTAGAAACAAATTTAGTATGAAGATGATGTTTGTTACCTTCTCTCTGGCTTAGTGAGCTCGTGTTTCTGTTTGTGACGCCATCTGAACTGATATAACCTCTTTCCTGCTGATGGAATCTTCAACATCAAACTATCAGTAAACAGTTTACTCTGCATTAACAAAGAAGGAAGCAAAAATCACCACGGACTCATAATTTCATCAAGCTTTGCGTCACTAATCACCAAGTTGTCCGAATTGTAAACAATCAGGGTCCAACTAGAAATGGAAGCCTCAATGGCAAACCAATGTTGTTGTCCATAGTTCTGGCACCAATATACATCCTCAACTCCTCCCCAAGATGCCAGAAACTGCTGCTCGATGCCGGTCAACATGGACATAACGTCATAATCCCAAGTATACTTTGTTTTGTCGGCTGTTTTCTTGTACTGATCATATCTGGCAGGTATCACTTGTGAGAAATAACTGTTCATCACAACTGCATATTGTCGATATATATTGGGAAAATACTTGCGACGCGTACGAAGCATGTGTTCTGCCGCATCAATATGCTACAAAGAGAGTACGATAAAAAAAAGTTAGCAAAGACCATCATAAATTGTTGTTGTCGAGCTCCATTGAGCTCACATCGAACTACTATCGAGCTCAAATCGAGCTAATCTCAAACAGTAAACAACAACTCTATTTTAACATACCTATCGAACTCCTATCGAGCTCCATCGAGCTCACATCGAGCTAATCTCAAACAGAAAACAACAACCCTATTTTAACACACCTATCGAACTCCTATCGAGCTCCATCAAGCTCACATCGAGCTAATCTCAAACAGTAAACAACAACCCTATTTTAACATACCTATCAAACTCCTATCGAGCTCACATCGAGCTAATCTCAAACAAAAAACAACAACCCTATTTTAACATACCTATCGAGCTAATCTCAAACAGTAAACAACAACCCTATTTTAACATACCTATCGAACTCCTATCGAGCTCCATCGAGCTAATCTCAAATAGTAAATAACAACCCTATTTTAACATACCTATCGAACTCCTATCAAGATCCATCGAGCTCACATCGAGCTAATCTCAAACAATAAACAACAACCTTATTTTAACATACCTATCGAACTCCTATCGAGCTCCATCGAGCTCACATCGAGCTAATCTCAAACAGTAAACAACAACCCTATTTTAACATCCATATCGAACTATTATCAAGCTCCATCGATCTCACATCGATCTTAGAAACTCCCATCAAGCTCCTATCGAGCTCATATCGAGCTATCATCGAGCTCATATCGAGTCAGTAAAAACAGAACATGTATAAATGGCTTACCCCATCATTGAGCCACGACTGGGGTGTCTTCCACGTCAGAAACCACGCTGGACCGTGATTCCCCGTCTTTACATCCCTCGGGGTCTTGTTGGGCATGTCTCCAAGCAGCCACTTGCACATTGTCCTATATTGTTTGGGATCTGGCTCCTTGAGAGGGTCCAACACCTATGTAGCCTCCTCTGCTGGTGCAGCTGCATCAATGCGAGGTCTTTTCCTTGTGGGATTGGTGTAGTCCTCAAACCAATCTGGCTTGCGTCTTTGGCGTCTAGTCCTCTGAAACTGAACCCCAGCAATATCCTCAGGGTTGACAATAACTACTCCCAGAGTCGGCATCAGGTGTCACAATGATGGTAGGAGGCGTGGTTGGATCATCAACATAGTCTAGAGGAATATCCAATGACTCTGAGTCTGAATCTTCATTGGAGTCCATCGGTTTCTCCTTAATAAATTTCAGGATCGGATTGACTACGTCCAAGATCACTGACTGGTTCTTCAGGGTGGTCTCCTGTCGACCCTTGACTCTGTCCAAACGCTCAATCAAGTTGGCGAGCTCAGGGGCTGAGGCTGAGGCTGGTGTTGGGGTTGGTGTTGGGGATGACGCTGAGGTTGGGGCTGATGTTGGGGCAAAGGCTGAGGCTGGGGCAACAGGAGGGGTGGGACCTGCAACCTCCTCCCCCGGGGTAGCATCATCAAATATCTTGGCTGCCTCTGCTGCCTGAGAAACTATCTCCGCGATTTTCTCAAAAGTCGCATCCTCCTCCTCATCAGCCTCTGAGGGATCCTGGCCAAGCTCAGGATAAAGGGGAAGATCTCCCTCTTTCAAAGACAAATAATAGTCTTTTTCTGTTGGTCGAGGCTTCAACATCAGAAGGACAATCAACTGCAAACAACATAAAACATTTTGTTAACTCAAATAATGATAAAAGATAAGCATATAGATAAAAACATATAACTTACATTCTTCTTCAATAACATCGGTGAGATGACGAACTTGGTGAAATCCTTGTTCCTCCGATGCGACCAACTAAGCATCCTCGGGACCATGTTTCCCGAGCTCACAACAAGCTCCGTCGCAAGCTGCTGGATAGCCTCATATGCCCAATACTGTAAGGTCAGGGCATAACCATACATACTGTACTTGGACTCTTGCTGCACCTTGGCATCCTTCTTGGCATCATGGTTGGCCTTTCGCTTCACCATGTCATTCTTACAAGACTGCAATAGCCTCTTATAAGAGTACTTCCCCCATGGATAGCTGAAGAAGTACTCTACGTCCTCAACAATTTTCAGAATATCTCGCCAAATGTGCAACTTGCCCTCAATGGCATTCAGAACCCCCTCAACAAACAAACATAGACCAAGCTTGTACACATCTTCCACAACCGTACAAGTCTTGAAAGCATGGTCCACCTGTGAAAGCTTTACTTTCTCAGCATCATTGAAATACTCCTTTATCAACCGGTCGCTGAGATTACGCCCTTCCAACTCTTCTGGTGACGGGAAGGTACTGAAATTCAACCTCGTCACTAGGGCAAACTCTCCCATGCCGAATCTACAAGACTTCGACCCCAAGAAAAAATGCACCTCATCTTCGTTGTTGCTTGCGATTTTCCTCAGCAACAGTTGATGCACCAAGACTCCAGAAAAATTAAACTCTGAAGCCAAAAAGAACTGCTTGAAAGGGGATTCCTTAGCCATTTCAAGCAGTCTGAGCTCCACAAACCTAGTCTTAATATGATTTAAAGTACTACTACCCCGATATGTCACTCGACCAGGAAAGTGATCACTGAACGGAACAAGCAACTTAGGCATCTGCAACAACACATGAAAAAATTTTGGTAAGAAAACAGAATGTTAAACATAATCAGGAAAAAATTCAAAAAAATTTCATCAAAAAACTGAAATAAGCTGTCATCGAGCTCTATCGAGCTATAATCGAGCTGAAACATACACTATCGAGCCAGTGTCGAGCCTATCGAGCTAAGCAAAATCTATCTACATAAATAACCATCGAGCCTATTATCGAACCATTATCGAACCTATCGAGCTCTGTTTATTAATACCACAGATTCATCGAGCCTACTGTCGAACCCTTATCGAACCTATCGAGCCCTTTTAACCTGATACCGCAAATCCATCAAGCTCTTATCGATCCACCATCGAACCATTCAAATTACCCTATCAAGCCTACTATCGAACCATAATCGAGCCTATCGAGCTAGTTTCATATATTACCCATGGATAACATCGAGCTTCTATCGAACCTATCGAGCCCTTTTAACCTAATACCACAGATCCATCGAGCTCTTATCGATCCACCATCCAACCATTCAAACTACCCTATCGAGCCTACTATCGAACCATAATCAAGCCTATCGAGCTAGTTTCATATATTACCATGGATAACATCGATCTTCTATCGAACCTTCATCGAACCTATCGAGCTACTGGTTCAAACCCAGAAAAAACCACAGAAGAACCCAGACCAAAGAACTACCATCTCCATTCCACACCACCAGATTCAAAGGGATCAAAACAACAAAAATAATCACGAGGGTTCAAGAATATACCTTAATGAGAAATGGGTTTGATTGATGGGTTCGACGGGTTCAACCGATTCGACGGCGTGGGTTTCGAGCTTTGTTGTCATCGTTGGCTTGACAAGTTCGACAGGCCGACTTTGGAGAAGAGAAAGAGAGAGCTTGAGATCGACGGTGATGGTTATCGTAGAGGGTTTCCTTCGGTTTTTGGGTTTCCTTCAGATTGGGTTTGGGTTTCGGGGATTAAGAGAGTGAGAGAGTTTGTGTGGGAAAAAATTTGAGTGGAAAAAAATGAGAGGGGTATTTTTGGTACTTGGTGAAAGTTTAGCACCAATTTGAAAAATTTATTAGTGCTGGTATTATTTAGTAATTATACCCACTATTATGCATAAATAGTGAAATTTCCCTCCTCATTAATCATGCTTCTTTTAGAAACATGATTATCTAGGATTGTCCTATTTGTTTATATGAATTGTTTTTTTGGTGAAATCAATTGCATGTAAACTACTAAGTATTAAATTAGTTAAAACTTGGTAACTCACACCATAATAAAGGCAATAGTTTTTATAGGCCTTTAAGATAACCAACTTTATATAAAAAAAAAAAAACGTTTTAGTAAAGTTAGATGAATGTAATGGGTAATTATTTAGATCACATTAATTATAGAAACAGACTCTTTTATAATTATGTTTTTTGTAATTAATTACATTCATAGAGTTATTAATAAACTAGTACTTAATTTGAAATTAATTGATTAGTTTAATAAAAACACATTTAATCTAAAATAGTAAGTGGGAGAAGGTGAACATCTTAATGTGACCTATGGTCTCCATTATTAGTACAACATTGTTAGATATGAATAGGGCCTCGAGGCGGCTTTGTTTTGTCCCCCTAAGGATGGTTTCTAGACATATCAATACCAAGGTTGGCTTCTTACGAAGATAGGAGGAAGTGATGTATTTTAGGCTTGATCGACCCTAAGGCGACACTCTCTAAGTTAAGTCATGAAATCCAAAATGATGGGTTACACTTACAAAGATGTAATTAAGCTTTCGCGGTGGATAATTGCATCTTGACCAAACCAGCGGTACTTTATATTTAAAATAGAAAATAAAGAGTTATTTTAAGTTTTAAATTATAAAGATAAGATTGTCTTATAAGTTATCTGAATTTAACTTCACTGACCCTAAGGCAGCACTTTATTTGTTGGGTAGTTTTATAGTGGAAAAGTAAATGTTAATTTATGTGTTTTAATTGTTGCATTCATACATCATGTTTACTTTTCAAAACATTAATATTTTTTCAAATGATAATATTATTATTTTTTATTTATTTCAGTAATGTCGAACGGTGCCAATCCAATAACTGCTTTACTATCACTTGAAAACCTTAATGGTGATAATTTTATAAGATGGAAATCAAATCTAAATCTTATGTTAATCTGTGAGAACCACAAATTTGTCCTGACAGAGGAATGTACTGAAGAGCCCGATGTCGCTGCCCCGAAGAATGTTTGGGACAAGTATGATGCCTGGATTCAATCCAATAATAAGGCAAAGTGTTACATGCTTGTGAGCATTAATGATGCTCTAAGAACAAAGCATGAAACAATGGAAACTACATTTGAGATAATGGATTCTCTGCAGGCCATGTTTGGGCAGCAATCTAATCAAAGTAGACATGAGGCTACTAGAACCTACATGACTACTAAGATGAAGAAAGGTGTTTATGTATGTGAACATGTTTTACACATGATTAATGTGATGCATGAAGCAGAAATACATGGGTCCATCATTGATGAGCATACACAAGTAAGCATCATACTGGAATCGCTCACTCTTGCCTTTTCTACATTCACCACCAACTATATTATGAATAAGTTGGAATTCAACATGACCCAGTTGCTGAATGAACTGCAAACATTTGAGTCTCTTAACAAATCTATTACTAAAGAGACTGAAGCAAATGTGGTAGAGGAGAAATCCAAGAAGAGAAAGAAAAACAATAATAAGGACAAAGGAAAGGGAAAATAGTCTAATAAAGGCAAGAAGACACCAAAAGCCAATGAGAAGAAAATTGACAACAACTCCAAGAAGAAAGAACTAAAAGGAAAATGTTTCCACTGTGGAGTTGAAGGTCACTGGAAGAGAAACTGCAAGAAGTATCTCTCTAAGCCAAAAAAGAAAGGTAAATATGATTTACTTGTACTTGAAGCTTGTGTAGTGGAAGACGATTTGTCATCCTGGGTTTTAGATTCAAGAGCCACTAATCATGTTTGTTCTTCCATGTAGATACTTGAGTCATCAAGGGAGCTGGCATATGGCGAGGTGACCATGCGAGTTGGAAGTGGAGAGCTCGTCTCAATAAGAGCAAAGGGAACAATCCATTTAAATTTTGGGAACAATTATTTAGTTTTGAACAATGTTTATTTTATTCCTGGGTTTTCTATAAACGTAGTTTCTTTATCTATGTTGCATGAACAATTTTTTTATATTTATTTTAGTAATAATGCGATTGTTATTTCAAAGAATAGTTTCAAAATATGCCAAGCATAACATAATAACGGACTGAATTTGCTCAAACCAAATGAACGAACACTCAATAATTCAGAATTATTTAAAGTAGCAAAACCGCAAGGTAACAAAAGACAAAAAATTTCAAACGAGGATGACACATATCTTTTGCATCTTAGACTTGGTCATATAGGTCTAGATAGGATAAACTGGTTAACAAAAGATGGACCTTTGAGAGAACTAAGAGTTGGAACTCTTCCAATTTGTTAATCTTGTCTAGAAGGTAAAATGACCAAACGTCCTTTCTCAGCGAAAGGCAATAGAGCCAAAGAACCTTTAGAGCTTGTACACAGTGATGTCTGTGATCTAATAAACGTACAAGCAAGAGGTGGGTATGAGTATTTCGTCACTTTTATTGACGATTACTCAAGATATGGGTATACTTACCTAATGATTAGGAAATCTGAAACCTTCGGTAAGTTTCAAGAATTCAAAGTCGAGGCTGAGAAGCAATTAGGTGAGACTCTATAGACACTTCGATCTGATCGAGGTGGAGAATATTTGGATTTAGAATTCAAATATTTCTCGCTGGAGCATGGTATTCTATCCCAACTCACAGCATCAAGAACACCACAGCAAAATGGTATTTCTGAAAGAAGAAACAGGACCTTGTTGGACATGGTCAGATCTATGTTAAGTTATTCTTCACTTCATCTCTCATTCTGGGGATATGAACTTCAAACGACGACGTACGTTTTGAATGTATTCCCATCTAAGACCATTTGCAAAACGCCACTCGAACTGTTGAATGGAAACAAACCTAGTTTGCACCATTTTCGCATTTGGGGCTGTCCTGCACATGTTCTTAGACCTAAATCAGGGAAACTTGAATCAAGGTCGGAAGTGTGCATTTTTGTTGGCTACACTCCATAAACAAGGGGTGGTTATTTCTATAGTTCCAATGATCAAAAGGTATTTGTTTCAACAAATGCGACCTTCCTTGAACATGACTATATGAATAACTATAAACCTCAAAGAAAGGTAGTATTGGAGGAACTCACAGCTGATAAGATTCCATCACAATCATCTTCATCATTAAATGATAAACAAAAAACCGAGGAAATCATGATTCCTAGAAAAGAAACCTCGGCACAACGTCGCAGTGGGAAGATTGTGAGACAACTTTTTCGCTACGAACATGAGGCACATGTCCTTATTTCTGATACAGACAAGGAGAATCCATTAACCTTTAAAGAGGCAATGTATGATCTTGAAAAGGAGAAATGGAAAGCAGCCATGAACCAAGAAATGGAATCGATGTATTCCAATTCTGTCTGGGAACTTGTGGATCCACCTGAAGATGTCAGGCCCATAGGGTGTAAGTGGATATACAAGAAGAAAAGAGGTGTAGATGGGAAAGTAGAGACTTTCAAAGCGAGACTTGTAGCCAAAGGTTACACTCACAGAGAAGGTGTTGATTATGAAGAAACATTTTCTCCTGTGGCCATGCTCAAATCCATTTGTATCCTCTTATCCATAGTGGCTGCCAATGATTATGAGATATGGAAAATGGACGTCAAGACAGCATTTCTGAATGGCTATCTTGATGAAAGTATCTATATGGTACAACCAGAAGGGATCATAAAGAAAGGGGAAGATAAAAAGGTGTGCAAGTTGCTGAAATCCATTTATGGATTAAATCAAGCACTAGAACTTGGAAAATCACTTTTGATGAAACAATTAAAACATATGGCTTCAAACAGAATGTCAATGAAGCATGTGTGTACAAATACATCAAAGGAAAAGTGGTGGTTTTCTTAGTTTTTTACGTTGATGACATTTTTCCCATTGGGAACAATGTAGAGACACTATCAAACATAAAGAAATGGTTAGCTGAAAAGTTCCAAATGAAATATTTGAACGAGGCAAGCTACGTTCTAGGAATCCAAATCCTAAGGGATAGGAAGAACAAGCTCTTGGAACTTTCTCAGGATAATTATATAGATAAGGTGCTTGAAAGATTCTCTATGGAGAATTCCAAGAAATGTCAATTACCAAATAGACATGGAATTACTCTCTCCAAGGAACAATGTCCCAAGACACCTCAAGAGGAAGAGGATATGAGAAAGTATCCCTATGCTTCAGTAGTTGGGGGTCTAATGTATGCTATGTTGTGTACTAGGCTCGACATATGTTATGCAGTTGGGATTGTAAGCCGTTATCAATCAAATCCTGTTTTGCAACATTGGATTGCAGTAAAACATATTCTCAAGTATCTTAGGAGAACGAGAGACTATATGCTGGTATATTCAGGGGGTGAGCTAAACCCTACTGGATACATTGATTCTGATTTCCAATCAGACAAAGACAATCGAAAATTGACATCTGAATTAGTGTTCACTCTTGGTGGAGGAGCTATGGTATGGAGAAGCATTAAGCAATCCAGCATAGCTGATTCAACCATGGAAGCTGAATACATAGCAGCTTGTGAAGCATCTAAGGAAGCGGTTTGGTTGAGGAAGTTCTACACTAATCTCGAAGTTGTTTCATATATGAATAAGCCACTAATCCTGTACTGTAACAACAGTGGAGCAGTAGCTAATTCCAAAGAACCTAGAAGCGACAAGAGAGAGGAGCATATAGAAAGGAAATACCATTTGGTAAGAGAGATTGTACACCAAGGTGATGTGACTGTTATGAAGATAGCGTCAGAACAAAACCTTACTGACTCGTTAACCAAGACACTTCCTGCAAAGTCGTTCATGGGTCATGTGTGCAATATGGGATTAAGGGAAATGCCTCACTTGCTTTGAGGGCAAGTGTGAGATTGCTATGATTAATGCCCTAAAAGCATGTAAAGACATTTTATTGGTTTTAAATAAAAGTACAATTTTATTATATTTGAACGTTATATTTATTGTTTAAATTAATTATATAATAATATCAAAAAAATTCTATATTCATTCATGAGAATATGATCTTGTATTAGTACGAGGGAATTAAGATCATATATAATGAATAAAATAGTCAGTAACATATTAAAGTAATGAATCTTTAATGAATGGTTACTAGTACGGTTTGCTAAGCATACGAGATACAAGTAATCTAGATTCGGATTACGGATGTAATAGACATTTTAGTAAACGTGTTGTATATAATAGATATTATATATGACAAGACCAATGAGAATTAATTATCATTATAGTTATTGAGCTCAAATCTATAATTAGATTATAGATTAATTATTCGCTAGTGAATTAATGGTACTTAAGGATCAAGAGGTAATTGGAAGGGTAAAACAGTAATTTTGACCAGCTCTAATTAACGAACCAATAAATGGAGGACAGAACTACATATATTGATTATATCAATGGACTACTAGAGAAAACTCTGTAAATATAATTCTATAAATACTTAGAGTGCAATTTCATATTTATAGTGGAGTAATCGTGGAATTAATAAATAAGATTATTAGATTAAAGAGTTTAATTAATAATTTGGTATATTGGAGTTTCGTATTATAGGTCCACGGTCCCCAGATCACCTTTGTCTTACACTGTCAAGGGTAAGGATGTCAAAAGAAAGATTTTTTTAAGAGAAATGACTAAATTGCAATAGAATTAATTTTCCAGGGCAAGGAAGTAATTATTAGATAATTATGGGTAATTGATTAATTATGAATTAATTAATTATTTAACTATATAGTTCTTAAAAACTATAGGTTAAAATTAATATTAATCTTGTTTGGATTCATATAAAGAGAAAAAATAATATATATCATATTTATAATATGATATTTATTTATTTAATTTAAAACTGATATTTTAAGATAAAATTAATTTTAAATTAACTGATATGTATGTTGGAATAAATATCTTGTCTTAAAAGTTGATTAAATAAACAAATGAGAAAATTATGGCAACCCTAATAGGGATGGGCGACACACGTTGTACAATACAGTGTGTGGTGCCTAGCATCAGAGATTTTATCCCTGGGATTTGAATTTTGAATTTCAAATAAATTTGTTTAATCAATTATTTAATTATTCTTTTTAATTGTGATTTAAATAGATAATTAAATGAAAATATATAATCAGATTTTAATTTTAATTATATTTTAATTACATAAAGATTATTTAATTAGATTAAATATCTTAATAAATCTGATATACGTGATATTCAGGAAAATGATGGATAATCAAACTCTCTCTCTAAAGTGATAGTTTTCTCTAAACCTAAAAACTATTCTAAACATTCTCTCTGTCAAAACTCTCTAGATCTCATGTGTTGAGTACATCTAGGGACATAAATCAACATTTTGAATCTTACATGCCCACACACATCCTTGTGTGTTTGAGGATTGGTCTGGAAGATCAAGGTGTGAAATCTCAAGACACTGGATAGGAAGATCGTTGATTTATACAAAAAGACCCAAGGACACTTAATAGGCTACAAGAGGTAATCTCTGATCTATTTGTATGTAATTTAATATTTATATATGTATATGATCCTAGCTAGTATTACTATTTATTAAAATGAGTCCATATATTTTGCTGCATACCTTTTATTTGATCATTTAATACCAACAATTGGTACCACAGCAGTTTATACATATATATATATTATTTACTATGTGGGTTCCTTGCATTTGTTAAATGTATATTGATATGTATATTGAATGAATGGATATGTGATAACTCTACAAAATAGAGTTATTTTACCATATTTTTTAATACTAATTGTTGCTTAGTCTTTGAGTTTTTAAGTAATTTATTAAGTTTTTAAGTAATTTTGTATTTATTAGTTGTATTGTAATTTTCTAGATTTTTATATGTTTTTATAGATATTTTATTGTTTTATGTTGTAACTTAATTATTTAAAATTAGTATTGTTAGTTTGAATGCTAAAAATATTATTTTATTGAAATTAAATGTTATGTAAATTAAATTTTAATTAATATTTTCATGGAAGTTATATGATATATTTTATTAGTGAAAATATTTAATTTTAATTTAGTTTATGATTATTTTGTAGAAAACAATGTTGCATTTTGGTACTTTGGAAAGAAGAGGAAAGACACGAATTAAAGCTGAAAAAAATAAGGAAAATGTGGCATTTTTTAAAAGCTCAGTCTAGCCGTGACCCAAGCTACCTGCCCCTTCAGTTCGGCCCAATACCAAGCTCCCTGCCCAGCCGTGCCTCCCAACCTCCTTCGGCCCACGCCAGCCCACCAGGCCCATCACTCCCCTGCCTGTCCCAGCCACCCAACCAAGCCCCCTTTGTGCTTTTTGAGCCCAACAATGGCATTCTTGTCCTCTTGTCCCCAATATCTAAAAATGTCACATTTTTACCCAAACTTTTTCACAAATTTTACCCCAAAATCATCATTAACCCTAAAATTTACTCCTATTTGCCATATTATTATTAATTTAATCAATTTAATTAATTTAAATTGATTATTTTAATACTCTCATTTTGGTTATAAATAGGGAATTTTCAAGACCATTTGGGGAGTGCTTATTTTAGGAGGAGGTTACGCTATAATTTCTACACTTTCAAGACAACTCCATTATCTTCAGCTTTTTCTTCTTTTTGGTCATTTTTTCTGAGTTTTTAGAGGAAAAATTTTAGGGTTTCTCCTCCAAATTTTCCTATTTATGTTTGTAATTTTTTGTTTGTAATTTCTATTCTAGTTATGAGTTTCTAATCTTTTTAAGATTTTTAAGGCGATGATGAAACAATATGTAACTAGATAGTATTTATGTTGTATGTTGATTTCCCATTTTGTGCAATAAAGTTTATGGATTTTTTTCTTTAAATATTTTATTTCATCTTAAATATCTTGTATTTTTTATTGTTAGAACATATTTACACTTTGTTCTTCATTAGTGTAAAATCATAATATTCTTTGATTAAAGCGTGCCATTAAATTGTACACATCAAATGCTTAGAACAAAACTATTATGTTTTCCCTTATAAATAATATTCATTGATTTATTTGTTATTTAATTAGATTGATTTACATTAAATACTTTGACATTATAATTTTAAAAGTGAAGATAAATCCTACAATTCTATAATAATATGTGCTTAAATATAAATATCTAATTTGAATAAGTAATAGTTGATTAATTTCTACTATTAATGAAACTTGGGAATCAATGTACTTATAAATATTATTGAACTTATATTTTGTGGATTCTAATACCTTAATAATCTTATTTTACCATCTTGATTTCTACTTGTAATTTATTTTCTTAAATTTCTTTATTATTGTCTCTTATTTGATTTTCTTGTCACAAATTCTCATCAATCTTTGGAGTTAGGTTAGAATTTATTAATTTTGATTTAAAATAATTTTCTTTTTGATTTTAGACAACTCATTTGGGTTCGATCTCGTGCTTACACGAACACTATATTTCATATACGATTCGTGCGCTTGCGAGTTATAAATTTTTAAAACATACCCGTTTTGGGTCCATCAATATGCTTTTTGAATGTATGGTTGAATAATGGATCGTTAATTATATGATGATATTGAGTTAGGAATTTTATTGTGTTTTCTAGATATTGTGTAAGCCATAAAGGACATAGGATTTTTGTAATTTTATTTCTTGAAATTTAAATTGAAAAATCTGTACACAAAGATAAACAAGAGGACCCGAGCCACCAGCCATGGCAGCAGCCCGAGCCCTCTCGGCCACCTGCGCACCCATGCCTAGCCCCCACGCCAACCTGCGCACCCTTGCCTGGCCCCTGTGCGCGTCCCTATGTGCCAAGCCTGATGCACCTACATGCCCAACCACCCATCCCGAGCTTGGCACCTTGTGTTGCCTGCCCTAAACCCTAAATCCTAAATTTTTTATAAAATATCTTTTATTTAATTAATTTTAAATTATTTGAATTTAATAGTTTAATTATCTTATTTTATTTTATTAGAAAATAAATTATATTTTTAATTTGTTAAGATATTTTAATATCTTAAGTTTAAATAATTATTTGAATTTGATTATTTAATTATTTAAATTCAACTAAATTAAAAAGATGACAAAATGGTTATTTAATTAAAAGTTAGTTTTAATTAAATAAATTAATTAGAAAATTTGTTTCTGATTAATAAGATTGGCAAAACAAAGTTCCTAAAGATTAGCAAGAAAGTCTAAAGGAGAGGATGAGCATTCTTGTTATTTACCTAATTTATTGGTTTTTTAATAAAGTTAATATTAATTATGTTAAATCTTCAAAATGTATTGTATTTTACATAATTTTTTATATTATAATATTGTTATTTACATAATTTTTTATATTATAATATTATTTCTTACATAATTTTTTATATTATTTACATAATGAATTTTTTTAAAGTTTATTTTTGTTAATTATATTATTTTAGGATCAATTCAATTACCATATATTTACTAACCAATGTTTAAACTTTTATTGTAAGAAATATTTGTGTTGAATTTGAGGTGTGTTGAAATTGTTGAAGATTAATTTTGAAGGTGAGTAATAATTACTACTTAATTTTTTTTTTTTATATTTACAAACTATTGTTAGAGGAGTTTGAATATATTAGATATTCATATGTTGTAAAGTAGCAACTGAGATAAAATTGTGTGTTGTGGAGATAACAGAAGGTTGAGAACATGTGTGCCTTAGTGAAGTAGGTTCTGCGAATTATGTGTGCTACGGTGGCTTATGGTTGAGAACATGCATGTTGTTTATTGTATGTTTTGTTTGATTTGGATTTATAGGTAGTAATAACTTGGTATATGCTATAAAAATATAGGAAACTCTGCCTAATTTTTTTTAAGATTAATATATTAATCGAACATGTTTTATAGGTTAATACATGTAATAATTATATTTGTTTATGTTGAAATTGCAAATACATATGGATTTTGGATATGTTATAGAAATAGAGAAGACTCTGCCCATTTCATTTTAAAATTTATTAATTGAACATACTTTTGTTCAATTACAATATTACTTTTCTTTTCATTATTGACTTAGGAATTATTAGATATTTTCATTATGGATAAATCATGGACTCTTGAGAATAGACAAACACAACAATTTCAAGACGGATTCAACCAATTTTTAGAATTTTTCCAAACAAATTGTAGTGATCTGAAAAGAATTCATTGTCCATGTATAGATTGTGGTAATTGATCAAAATAAAATATTACCATGATAAAGAATCATGTATTTTGTCAGGGATTTGATAAAAGTTATCGTACATGGTATTGACATGGGGAATCATTAAAAAATAATAATCCATATCCATTTGGGAGGCGAGGGGTTGATCATTTGGGTTATAGTGATTTTTACGATCATCCTATGGAATTGCTCGATGAAGCACAAGAAGAGTTTGTTGATGATCCTTCAAAATTCAATAAATTGGTTATAGATGCAGATAAACCATTATTCAATGGTTTTCTGAAACAATGATTACCAACGATGGTGAAATTTTATAACATAAAAGCATAAAATGGAGTTAGCGATAAATGTTTTAGTTAATTTTTAGTTGATTTTAAGGAGATTTTGCCGTCAAATAATTGATTCCCTGAGTCTAGGTATGAAGTGAAGAAAACATTAAATTGAATAGGGTTGAAGTATGAGAAGATCCATGCATGTCTGAACGATTGTGTGTTATATCGTAAAGAGTATGCAGACATGGACACTTGCCCAGAATGTGATTTACCTCGTTACTAACCAACAAGAGTAAGGAGATTAGGAAACTTATTCCTTAGAAAGTGATGTGGTACTTGCCTTTGATTCTGTGGCTTAAGCGGTTATATCGAAGTGTAGAAGACTCTGAAAACTTAATATGGCATGAGACTAGGCGAGTAAAGGATGGAAAACTCCGACATCCTGCAAATTCGCAAGCCTAGAAAAAAGTTAATAACTTAAATCCAGAATTTAAAACTGAAGCAAGAAATCTTCGTCTAGGTCTAGCTACCGATGGTGTTAATCCACATAAATCTCTAAGTAGTAGGCATAGTTCATGACTTGTCTTCCTTGTTATGTACAATCTTCCTCCGTGGTTAGTGATGAGAAGAAAGTTTTTTATGCTCATGTTAATGATTTTAGGCCCAAAACAACCGGGACACGATATAGATGCTTATTTGGCGCCATTAATTGATGATTTGAAAGATTTGTATGAAAATGGTGTTGAGGCATATGACGGTTTTAAGAAAGAAGTCTTTAACTTAAAAGATGTGTTGTTGTGGACTGTTAATGATTTCTCTGCTTATGGTAATCTATCAGGGTTAAGCACAAATAGTTACCAGGGATGTCTAATATGTTTCACTAACATAAGGGCTCTTCGTCTGTCGAATGGACACAAAATGTGTTATATGGGTCATAGACAATACTTGCCCCTAAATCATTGTTATAGGAAAAAAACATTTGATGGTGATAAAGAACAAGGTGTTGCTCATTTACCACTTTCGAGGCGACAAATTCTTAAAGAAGTAGAGAAAATTAATTTCAAGTATTGAAAAATGAAGAAAAATAAAAAAGTAAATGAATGTTTCCAAAGGAAATCAATTTTTTCATCTCCCTTACTAGAAAGATTTACTTGTTCGACATTGTTTGGATGTCATGCATATAAAAAAAATGTGTGCAAAAGTATTATAGGTACATTACTTGATATTCCCGGTAAAACTAAAGATGGTTTAACTAGTCATTTAGATATTGTTGAAATGGGTATACGAACTGATTTAGCACCTGAAGAGAAAGGTAAATGCACATATTTACCATCTTCTTGTTTCACGTTGTCAAGAGAAGAGAAAAAGTTGTATGTAAATCATTTGTAGAGATGAAAGTGTCTGATGGCTATTCATCCAACATTCTAAACTTGATATCCATGGGGGATTTGAAGTTGATGGGTATGAAATCACATAATTGTCATATGTTAATGCAACAATTACTTCTGATTGCCATCCGATCAGTCTTACCGAAAAAAGTTTGAGATTGTTTAACAAATGTTTGCATATTCTTCAATCATTTATGTAGAAAAGAATTAGAAATGAAAAAAATTGATGCATTGCATTGTAAGATAGTGGAAACTCTATGCAACCTTGAAATATTTTTTCCGCCATCCTTCTTTGACATTATGATACATTAAATGGTTCATCTAGCAAGGGAAGCCAAGTTGTGTGGACTAATTTCGGCGAGATGGATGTATCCATTTCGAAATGAGTATGAAGGTGTTGAAAAGTTATGTGCGCAATCATTATCGTCCTGAAGCTAGTATGGTTGAATGTTATATATCAGAAGAGGTAGTATAATTTTGCTCAGAATACATGAGTGGGGTTGAGGCAATCAGAATCAGCAAAACACGGAATAACTCAGATGGGGTTGATAAAGGACTACGAGGGAATGGAACAGTGATCACCATATCTAGGGCAGAATTAGATCAAGCTCAATTAGTTGTGATGTAAAATAATCTCGAGATTCAATCATAGATAATGTAAGTAGAGAATATATTTCAATCATATATATTAGAGTGGTGATTTTCTTTTTGTTGTTTAAACTTGTTTGTTCTCTTTTTTATGTTTTAGTGATCACATGGAGTTATTACAGTCGATGATTCCAAACAAGGTTAAAAATAAACAGAAAGGAGTTATAGATGAGCAAAATAAAACATTTTTCTAGTAGCTGAAGAATACAATTTTGACGAAGTTGGGCAAACAAAATCATGTAGTGTCGACTAAGTTGAAGCACATATTTCTTGGAGCAAACATTGATGTAATAAAGCACCAAGCTTACATTTTCAAGGGGAAACGATTTCATACTAAGTCAAGAGGTAATGCTCAAGTGGTTCAAAATAGTGGAGTAAGTATAGTTGCAAAAGTTATACATTTTGCCAGTGCAAAAGATAATAACCCAATTTTAGGCATAATGACATACTACAGGATTGTTGAAGAAATATGGGAGCTAGATTATTCATTATTTCGTATTCATCTTCTTAAATGTTCTTGGGTAGACAACAATATTGGAGTTAAAACTGACGAACTTGGATTCACTTTGGTTGATTTAAGTAAGAAAGGAAGCAAGAACGATCATTTTATCATGGCTGCCCCAGCAAAACAAGTGTTTTATATAATTGATCCAGTTAATGATAAATGATCAATCATTTTATCAGTTCCCGAGAGGAAGTTCTCAGAAAAAGAAGATGATAATGAAAATGATGATTTATATCATGATTGCTTCATTGTTGGACAACCGATACATGAACAAGTTGAGAATATTCAGGATAATGATAATGATGGCAATAGCGATACCGATGATCGTGATTATCTTAGAAACGACATTGAAGAAGGAATATGAGTTGATTGTGAATCGACCAAAAAGAAAATAAAAAAGAGAAGAAAACATGTTTAGTAAGTTATATAATACTTGTGTTTATTTATTTGTGTAATGGATTAATACTTGTGATTATTTATTTGTGTAATGCATTAATTTAAAACAATACTAATTGATTTATATGTTGAAGATGACAGATAAAAGAGATGACAATGAGAAACAACAGGGTCGTGGTAAAACAAGAATGAGTTACATGACTCAATAAAAAGCCAAAGGAATCAAGAAAGATCTTGAATGGAACGATTTGTGACAACCAATAGGTGATGTGTATACAAATATGATATCATATCTTGGATCTAGAGTACAACCCATGATTTCTATCAACTCATGTGATTGGAGGAAGGTCCCACAAGATCTGAAAGACAGTATATGGAAAGATATCATTGTAAGAAATTATCATTATGATATTTATTTATTTTTGTGTGATATCCAAATTTAATAATTATTTTTCTTGTTTATATTCTCAGGGTGGTCACAACATTCCTCCAACCTTCAAATGTGAGATTTTGAAAAAAAATTGGTCATATAATGAGGGATTTTAAAAGTGAACTCACTACCAAGTACATCAAACCTTTGGATGAAATGGGTATGATAGAAGAACTCAAATTTCCCCCGAAGAAGTATAGCGATATACTTGACGAAAGAGAATGGGTAAAATTTGTAGCTAGTCGTCTAAGTCCAGAGTTTCAAAAAATGCATCAAGAACAAAAAGCATGTGCATTACAAATGAAGTCAAGGAATCAGACATCTCGTAGAGGAATGACTAATATAAGAGAATATTTGGTAAGCATAATTGATATTAAAGTTTAAATAATGGTTGATATTATCACAACATATAAATATAACTATCTTGAACATTGTAGAAAAATGAACGAAATATTCAAAATCCAGAGCAGTATCAAGTTTGGCTTAAAAAAAATAAAGTTGTCGTGACAGAGTTGGACCGACAAATTGCCAATAAGATAGTAAGTTTTCTACGGTTTTATAATTAACATATTGGTTTTATTTATATAAACTAATTTGACCAAACAATATCTTGAGTAGGAGGAGGTCAAAGAAAAATTGAGCCGTGGTGAAATTACAACTCAGGGCCGAGATGACATCTTGACTCAAGCATTAGGGACACAGGAACACCCAGGTCGTGTTTGAGCTGGCGAGTATGATACTTTATAATAGTTATTTTCTTTTAAGAATTATTTAGCTTGATTTATTGATTGACTTGGTTGATTATTTTGTAGGATCACTGCGACCATGTCCAAAATGTTTGGAAAAGACTGAAAAAATTGACTGCAAAAGAGGAGATTGCTCGGCTAAAAGTTGAGATTGAAGAGCTAAAGAGACATAAATTTACAAAAGAAGAGGAATTAGGTCAAAATGAGGAATACAGTGAGGAAAACAATGAGTGGAATGACAATACTATGATAATCCAAATGATGAAGGACAATACTATGAGAATCCAAATGATAATGAAGGGCAATGCTATGAGAATCCAAATGATGAAGTCTATCAACCTGCCTTCTACGCAGATGGTCATTTTCATCAAGTATATTCACATGTCCCACAAACCGAAGACTATCCTATTGGTGAATTATATCAACCTGTCCACCAAACCACAGCGAATCCTTTTGATGAAGATGATCAATCAATTAATGAGTCCTCACCACCACCGAGCTATGAAGTGCAATTGTGTTCCGACAATATTGACAATGTAGTGGCTAAAGGTGTTATTGTTACACCCAGATTTCGAGACCAGAGGTTATGACCTCGAAAACTGGACTCGTCAGGTGTGAGCTCGAAATGTATGCAAACATTGTATGGTCCAGCTGTAAGATCTCCGAAGTAAAATAACGACCTTGAAGATGTGTAACCTTGGGATGCTTTCTGAGTTCGAAATGACATGACATTGGGATACATCCGTTATCGATTGCCTTCATATTAAACAGTCCGAGCTTGGGAAGTGCAGGCTCGAGTATGATGGCTTCGATAGTGTCAATCTACTCCGAGCATGTCTTGAAGTAGGATGGCAAGCTCGTAGCAATACTATAAGTCTCAACAGCCACAGGGTTGATTGCTGATCTCGAAGACCCAATGAGTCATCTGGGATAGCCCGTTATGTATGAACATATTTATTGTTGTATAATCCCAACATTTAAGGGATATTATTTAGTCTGTTATTTGTTCCCGATTCTTATGGGATGTTTCCATATATGTAGGAGATATTGTATTTAATTTCATTATTTAAATTGATATACAGAATTATCTTCCCGAAATATGTGGGAATGAACTCTGTAACCTCCCCTATAAATAGAGGAGGAAGGATCACTTGTAAATGATCGATTTCTTTGGGGCTGGAGAATAAGCTCTGGGTAATTCATCTCTGAAGAATTTCCAGAAATCTTTAAGCCTTAATAATACAGACTCGTGGACTAGGCATAGTTAACTGCTGAACCACGTAAAAACCCTCTTGTCTTTCTTCATTATTCATTCGCCTCATAGTAAACGTTGTTTAATTGCTCTACAATTTAAGTTGACGAAAAACGGCGTCAACAGTTTGGTGTTTTCATTGAGAGCATTAAGCAGTACGTACATGAGTCTATTCAGTCGAAGAAGCCTCCCTGAATCAACTATGGCCGCGAATGATCCCAACATTCCTAAGGAGGAAATCTTAGAGGAAGTTGACTACCCCTGGTGCCCTGAGAAGCAGCTGATGATGAATTCGGACCCAGATGAGAGGAGTGGGTCCTCTGACTCTCGAGGACCACCAGCACCACTGGCCCCCAGGGACGACGAGGACACGTACTACAACCCTGAACGATATGTCCCTATTGTGGAGCTTAAAAACTGTCAGTTGTGAAAGCAGTTGGCGGAGGCCAAGAAACGTAATGAGGAGCTGGCTAGATTGGCTGTTGAGGCGCAGGCAGCTCAGCCCCCGCCTCCGCCTGAGGCCCAAGCTCCACCTCTGTGAGATGTTCATGTTCCACCACGTAGGCCTCGTGGGCGACCTCGCAAAAACACTGCCACATGAAAAATGGAGCAACCTCCGCCACCTGCAGAACAGTCTGCTCCCCCAAGGCCCCAGAGAAGTACCCGGGCTGGAGCTTCTGCCAACTCAACTGCCGAGATACTGGCCGAGATTGGGAATAACCGAGCCCCCACGGAGGCTCGAACCCAAAATCCTGGTAACATGCAGAACGTTCCTGAACCAGCATAGGCAAACTCGGGACCTTCTAGGCTCCGTAATGGATGGCAACCATCATCACCCATAAGGCACCCATCGTCGCCGATAAGGTATCCCTCACCAACTCGGAGAAACACACAACCGACTCAGGGTGATAGGGAAAGGCGAGCGGGGAGAAAACATGGGAATGGGGAGACCGCTAGGGAGCATAGAGGTACCCAACCCACAAGAAGCCAAATGTCTCAGTCTC
Source organism: Humulus lupulus (assembly GCF_963169125.1). Lineage (NCBI taxonomy): Eukaryota > Viridiplantae > Streptophyta > Magnoliopsida > Rosales > Cannabaceae > Humulus > Humulus lupulus. The sequence continues at coordinate 126,595,568 of NC_084794.1, forward strand.
ACACTATCGAGACAAGACAACCAGAAAGGAACCCATCTCGAAACAACCGCGCGATGAGCCATATCATTGAAGGCTCAGGAGATACTAGATTGGTCAGTATGTATGACTAGGGACGCAAAAATATTGGGAATCGAAGGGATCACCCAGATTTACGGGAACACCTGAACCAGAATCGGGGCAATGGTAACCCCTCGAACCCAGACTTGAGGGATCACCTCAATGGACACAAGAATCCTGTGCGGTGGCGCGAAGCTAGAATTGTGATCAACGATAACCAGTTTCAAGTCAGGCCTCCCGTGGATCCAGTCCAGGAAAGGATCAAACAACTGGAAAGAGCGTTCAGGCTCTTACAAAACGAACGAGGTCGGGATCGAGACAAAGAGTTAGATGAGGAACTCGAACCCTTCACCCCCCATATTTCTAGCACCCCGTTTCCTCAAGGATTTTGAATTTCTCATGTCCCACCGTTTAATGGGAATTTCGATCCATACAGTCACTTAAGTACGTTCAATACCATTATGAGAGCGAGTAACGTGGGCTACGAGCTCAGATGCATGCTGTTTCCAGCCTCGCTCACAAGACCAGCAAAAAACTGGTTTGAAAAATATAAGAGGCATTCAATTACTTCTTGGGATCAATTATCTAGAGATTTCAAGAAGCAATTTAGAGCCATGATTGGAATAAGGCCCGAGGCGTCTGCCTTGACCAATGTCCAACAACAGCCGAATGAAACATTAAAAAGTTACCTTACAAGGTTCAATTTGGAAGTCGCCCGAGCTCGTGACGTAGATGACAGTAGTCATCTGATGGCTGTCCGAGCTGGGGTAATGACTGGAAGCCCTCTCTGGGAAGATATGCACAGAAAGTCTGTGAGGTCCTTAACCGAGTTCAATCGACGAGCTCAGAGGTTTGTCAATGTAGAGGAGGCAAGGTCAGCACTGAATATGGCCTCTCAGCCCATAACTACAACGACAAACATAAACACTGCCTCGACCTCGGCGGACCCATTGGCCTCGAAGTCCTCTGCAGACAACCCATCCAAAAGAAAGAAGACAGAAGGGAGTAACCCCGAGGCGGAAGGGGGAAAGAAGAAGAAAGGGGAAAGATATTTCTCCGTGTACAAAGTGTATACCGAGCTGAATGAGTCTCGGGAGAATATCTACCTGGCTAATGAATACCAGGTCTTTTTCAGGCGTCCAGACCCCATGAGGAACCAGAAAGCAAAGAGAGATTCTAGTAAATACTTCAGATTCCATAGAGATATCGGACATACAACCGATGAATGCAAGCAACTAAAAGACGAGATTGAAGGCCTGATCTCAAGAGGATATTTCAGGCAATATGTAAGAAACCAAAATCCTAATCAGGCTTCTACCAGTCAGAGGACAGCTGAACCACCGCCTGCCCAAAACAATAACTCCCGAGCAAGGGAAGACGAGAGACCCCCTCCGATTGATGGAGAAGATGTTGTAACCATCTCGGGGAGACCTCATCTCGCAGGATCGGGCAGGAAGGCCCAAAAAAGATATGTGAATGAGCTAAAAATTGGTGATGAGTCCCCTTACGAACCCGAATCCAGGGCTCCGAAACACCAGAGGGTTGAATCTCAACCTATAACTTTTACTGAGGATGACGCATCTCATGTGCAGTTTCCTCATAATGACCCGCTGGTCATCACCCTTCAGCTCACGAATAAGAGGGTTCACCGAGTCCTGGTTGATAACGGGAGCTCAGTGAATATCCTCTATAAGGCCACCTTAGAAAATATGGGACTCACACTTTGTGACCTAAAGGCATGTGCAACGACATTGTACGGCTTTTCAGGAGAAGGGATTGCCTGCATGGGATCTATTGAGCTCCCTGTAACCTTGGGAGACTACCCGATCTCGGTAACCAAGATGATGGAATTCGTTGTAGTAGATCTACCATCCACCTACAACGTATTGCTCGGGAGACCCGCCCTAGTAGGGCTGGGGGCAGTTTTGTCTGTAAGGCATTTGGCCATCAAGTTTCTGACTTCTAGTGGCATTAGGACACTGAAAGGAGACCAGCTCGCAAGAAGGGAATGCTATAGCATTTCCATTAGAGGAAAGAAACAGACAAGCACACAGACACTTATCATAATTCAGAATAAGGACAGAACAGTCTTCGAGATAGACGAAGAAATTGATCTGAGAATAGAGGAAAGAGCTGACCTTGAGCCATTAGAAGAGCTCGAAGAGGTCAGGCTTGAAGAAGTAGACCCCCCAAAAATAGTGAAGGTAGGGAAAAACCTTCCAGAAGAAACAAAATAGCAATTAATTGGCTTTTTGAAAAAGAACCAGGATGTTTTTGCATGGTCACATTCGGATATGGTAGGGATAAATTCGAATGTAGTAAGCCACGCTCTAAATATTGACAAAAGCTTTCCCCCGAAGCAGCAAAAGCGAAGACTCCTGGATGACGACAGGAAGAAGGCCCTAAAAGAAGAGGTCGACATGTTGAAGGCAAACCGATTCATTCGAGATGCCTTCTACCCCGATTGGGTCGCCAATGCGGTGTTGGTCCCGAAACCTAACAGGACATGGCAGACCTGTATTGATTACCCAGACCTCAATAAGGCCTATCCAAAGGACTGCTTCCCCTTCCTCAAATCGACCAGCTCGTAGATGCCACAGCTGGGCATGGACTTATGTCATTTATGGATGCTTATTCTGGATATAACCAGATCGCTATGCATGCCCCAGACCAAGAGCATACAAGTTTTGTGACAGACAAAGGACTATATTGCTACAATGTCATGTCGTTCGGACTAAAGAATGCTGGAGCCACTTACCAACGGCTTGTAAACATGATGTTCTCCGAGCAGATAGGTAATAACATGGAAGTTTATGTTGATGATATGTTGGTTAATTCTAAACATAACAGTAACCATGTGGACGACCTTGAAGAGTTTTTTGTTGTGTTACGTAAGTATGACATGAAACTCAACCCCAGAAGTGCTATTTTGGAGTGTCGTCAGGAAAGTTCCTAGGCTTCATTGTAAACGCACGGGGAATAGAAGCTAATCCGGACAAGATCCAGGCTTTAATTGATATGCCCTCACCTCGAAAACATAAGGATGTCCAAAGTTTGACTGGGCGGATGGCGACACTAAGTAGGTTTATCTCGAAATCTACAGACCGTTGTCTTCCATTTTTCAACCTTTTGAGGGGAGGCAAAAAATTTGAGTGGACAGAAGAATGCGAGTTAGATTTTTAGGAGCTCAAGAAGCACCTTGCGGAGCCTCCCATCTTGTCAAAACCCATCATGGGGGAAATTTTGTACCTATATCTAGCTACAACCGAGCATGCCATTAGCATTGTGCTCGTTCGAGAAGAACAGAAGGTGCAGAAGCCTGTATACTATGTCAGCAAAAGGTTACTGGGGGCAGAATCGAGATACCCCTTAATGGAGAAGCTGGCTCTTAGTCTAATTCACTCATCTCGAAAGCTCCGACCCTATTTCCAGGCGCATCCCATTCATGTGCTGACCAATCAACCACTAAGACAAGTCTTGTCCAAGCCAGAAGCCTCGGGCCAATTACTAAAATGGGCCGGTGAACTCGGACAATTCGAGATCACCTATCATCTGAGGACAACCATAAGAGGACAGGCCCTGGCACTGGAGTGACCAACGATGAAGTTATAAACCCAGTCCGCGAACTGTGGAAACTTTATGTTGATGGGTCTTCTAATGAAAATGGGTCGGGACAGAAATAATACTGATCACCCCAGCAGAAAGTCAATTTCACTCCACTTTGAGATTTTACTTTGAAGCATCAAACAACGAGGCGGAATACGAAGCTCTACTAGAAGGACTTCGAATAGCCAAGGAGGATTGTGTCCGATAACGGTACTCAATTCGATAGCGATTTGTTTACCAAATTTTGCTAGAAAAATGGGATAATAAAGAGCTTCTCCTCTGTGGCCCATCCCCAAGCGAATGGCCAGGTCGAACCTATAAACAAAACCCTAAAAATTTCTCTGAAGAAAAAGTTGGAAGAAGCAAAAGGGAAATGGCCCGAAGAATTGCCCCAAGTTTTGTGGGCATATCGAACCACAGCTCGTACTTCAACGGGACATACCCCCTTTTCTCTGGCATACGGGTGCGAGGCTATGCTACCAATCGAGGTTGAAATGCCCACAATTCATGCCCACGCTTATGACCTAGCCTCGAACCAATCCAAGCTCGAAGTAAGTCTGGACATGATTGAAGAAAGAAGGGACGAAGCTCAGCTAAAAAATGCTTCATACCAATAGCGAGCTACACAGTATTTCAATAAAAGAGCTCGAGATAGAAAATTCGGTGTGGGAGATTTGGTGCTTAGGCGTGTGTTCTTGGCAACACGGGATCCAACTGCTGGCGTGCTCAGGCCTAATTGGGAAGGACCTTATCAGATCGAATCAGTTATCCGACCTGGCGTATACAAGTTGACAAGATTGAATGGGAGTTTGGTACCACGAGCATGGAATGGCGAACATCTACAACCTTACTATCAATAGTGTAGGAATGATGTCACCTGTAATCATACTTGTTTATCTGTACTCTGTTCCTATTAATAAATCATTTAAATTAAGTTCGATTTCATTTCAATATGCTGTATTTTTTGCAAACTCTCTTAATTTAATAACATATGGTCACACTCATAGGATATTAAGGGGCATTAGTGGTACATATACCATCAGCTTAAAAAAAATGAAATAGCATATATTATTAAAAATAAAGTGTTTGGATACAACCAAATACACGAGCTAAGATAATTAGGAAATAACCAAATTATTAAAAATAAAGTGTTTAGATACAACCATATACGCGAGCTAAGATGTTTTGGATATAATCGAATCATGGAAAAATAAAAGTATTTGGATGTAACCAAATACGCGATCTAGATATAACTAGATCAAGAATATAAGTGTATGGATTACAAACCAAACACGACCTGAATAGGTTTGGAATGAACCATCTAAAACTAATCGACAGTAAGTTGGAACACAACCTACTTCAAGCTAAGTCGAGATCAAGGCTGGAATATCCTGCAAAAAGATGGTTTCGACCTCATAACCTTGGGGAGCTACCCAAGGATGAGGAAAAGTAACTAAAAAAGCAAGATATAACTAAACCACCTACGTTACATGCCATAGAAGTACTTTCAGGTGCATGGTAAAAGTAACTTTCAACCTTGACAAATAACAAGATCAGATACGGATATATCGTGCAAACTATGCATGAATGCATTGAAGCTCGAGCTTAAAAATCCACCGCGTGTTTGTATGAATAAACAGACATAAAGAGACTTTAATATAAATCGCGTGAAATATTTTGACCTAAGAAATGTAAAGCAAAAATATTAAAGTAAAGTCAAATACGGTATCATAAATATCATAAGAAAATAGCTCTTTCACGAGCTATAAATTGTCTTAGCCCTAGGGGCATAAATAGCAGAAGATAAATTATTACAAAAATTTGAACGGATGCAACCCCAGGTAGAAACTTAGGAGGGAGGAGTATCCTCCTTAGCCTTCTCAGCATCCTCCTTGGCTCTCTCTACCTCCTCCTGAGCAGCCTCCTCCTCATCGAGCCGAGCTTGCCACTTGGCCACTAATTCTGCCTCAAAAGAGCCTAAGAAGCTGGTATCAAGATCGACATTACTGGCCCAGATCCTATACATGGCTAGGTTGATCGCCCGATCCTTCTTCTCCTTAAACTCTGCTAGGAGACGAGCCTTTTCGCCCTCCATAATCTTGAAAGTGACCGCCTTCTCCTCCTCAAGCTTGGCATTAATCTTCTCAAGCTCCGCGAGCCGGGCATTCACCTTCTCGAGCTCGGCTGTCTTGGCCTTTGCTTCTGCCTCCATCTTTGCCTTTGTGGCCTTGAGCTCATCACTAAGCTTGAGTTGGAGATCCTTCGCCTCCTGGGCATAAGACTTGCTCGAATGGACATATTTATAAACCCATGGGAGTGTAAAAGGCTGAACTAATCTGGGCCATTGGTCAGATTCCATATCAGATCTAACAGCTAGGGACCTATGAGTTGATAGTACCATAAAGAATGGCAGGCAGATGGACGTGGGCAGGTTTCCAAGGTACTCAAGTACTTTGATTGATCAATACCCGGTTGACGCGTGTCCATACTCGAGTGTTTTTTATGGTACATTTTCCAAGAGGAGCAGTTCAAAAGTTTCCTTCTCATAGGATTCGAACTAATACTTTTGAGGGGGCAAACTGTTACACCCAGATTTCGAGACCAGAGGTTATGACCTCAAAAACTGGACTCGTCAGGTGTGAGCTCGAAATGTATGAAAACATTGTATGGTCCAGCTGTAAGATCTCCGAAGTAAAATAACGACCTTGAAGATTTGTAACCTCGGGATGCTTTCTGAGTTCGAATTGACATGACATTGGGATACATCCGTTATCGATGCCTTCAGATTAAACAGTCCGAGCTTGGGAAGTGCAGGCTCGAGTATGATGGCTTCGATAGTGTCAATCTACTCCGAGCATGTCCTGAAGTAGGATGGCAAGCTCGTAGCAATACCATAAGTCTCAACAGCCACAGGGTCAATCGCTGATCTCGAAGACCCGATGAGTCATTTGGGATAGCCCGTTATGTATGAACATATTTATTGTTGTATAATCCCAACATTTAAGGGATATTATTTAGTCTGTTATCCGTTCCCGATTCTTATGGGATGTTTCCATATATGTAGGAGATATTGTATTTAATGTCATTATTTAAATTGATATACAGAATTATCTTCCCGAAATATGTGGGAATGAACTCTGTAACCTCCCCTATAAATAGAGGAGGAAGGATCACTTGTAAATGATCGATTTCTTTGGGGCTGGAGAATAAGCTCTGGGTAATTCATCTCTGAAGAATTTCCAGAAATTTTTAAGCCTTAATAATACAGACTCGTGGACTAGGCATAGTTAACTGCTGAACCACGTAAAAACCCTCTTGTCTTTCTTCATTATTCATTCGCCTCATAGTAAACGTTGTTTAATTGCTCTACGATTTAAGTTGACGAAAAATGGCGTCAACAGTTATCATTGTACCAAACATGGGTAGTTAAATTACCATCCATGGAGTTATACTTGATAATTTAGTTGTGAGGGTTTGGCTTATAGATGTCTTACAAGAAGAAGTTGAGATCCCTATTCCCTTTGGTAACATACGATATGTTGGGAAAGCACAAGACACATTCCTGCCTTGGCCAAAAAATTTAATCGTGACTTGTCAGGTATAAAATTATTTGCTCACATGTTTAAATTTTATTTTTACATGGGTACACTGTATTGATATGTTAAATGATATTATGTAGGGCCCATCGATATCTAAACGCAAATCCTTATCACCAAGCCCACATTTATCATTAGTTGGATCTCACGTAGTTGTCCTTGTTGAAAGAGCTCAATCAGAACCTTCAAATTGGTTAACTGATGACCAATGGGATAGCATTGATGTTAGTCTAAAATTTATTGTAACGACCCAAAATCACTAATAAGGCTTAAGGGCCTTGATTAGTCTGTTGGGAGGGCACGATTGGTTTATGTGTGAATTAAGTAGTTTAATGCATGATTCTGTGATAAGCATGCTTGTATGGTTATATGAATGTATATGTGAAATGCATGTCTACGAGTATTAGAATGCATGTAGGCCCTGTTTAGCTTAAAGGGGTATATTTGTAATTTTAGCTCGTTGAGGGCGTAAATGTGATTATATGTTATAATTGTGAGGACCACATTATTATGTGGGTAAATCTGCAGCATGCGGCTTGAGGCGATCCTAGGGAGCTAGTTAGCGAGAAAGTCACAACGGGATCTAATACTTGACTTGGGGCACGTCAAGGGGTATTTCAGGTATTAGATGTTATTAGGGTTATCGGGTTATGGAAATAAATAATTGGAGATATATTTGAGGTTAGGAAGCTTAGGTGGGAATACTGGGGAATTTTACCATTTTGCCCTCGGGGACGTTTCCGGTACCCCAAGCCTCGGGATTGACTTAATTGCTTAAGAATAGACCAAGTAAAACTTAGAAAGTGGTAGGAACACCAAGAACCGACCCTTTTCTCTCTCTCTCTCTCTTTCTCTCTCAAGGAAACTACAGAAAACTAAGGGAACTTGGTTGGAACTCAGTTAATTGAGTAGAGATTTTGGAGGATTAACTCAGTAGAAGCTAAGGAAACTAACCAGGAACTAAGGTAAGCACTGAATTATACTTTTGATCAATTGATTATGTGGCTTTGGCGCTGGATTTTAAGAGTTCTTGGGTTTGAATTTAAGGTTGAATTGAAGCTAAAGACTTGGGAGTTAGCTCAATAATTGCTTGGAGGATTGAATCTTTAGTGAAGGTAAGCTCCAATTTATGATATAGAGTTTGAATTCTGGGTTTTTCTGACTAGTTTTGGTGTTCTTGAGTGTGTGGGATTTCGAAATTAAAATGGTGTTTTGATGAGTTTCTAGATTAGGTTTCTGTTGGCTTATGTTACTGAAATCATGCTAGAATGTTTATGATAATTGGAGTATATTATTGGGAAGGTTATGGGTGGTTTTGAGTGTTAAAAATGGTGGTTTTTCTAGGTTCGAACGGGTCGGGCCACGGTATAGTTCTTGGTGTGTCGCGACCCTCTGAGGCTGATGGGTGCTGGAGATGGAGGGCGGGCCGCGGCATGGGGTATGTAGGGCCGCGACATAAGGAGCTTGGGTCGTGACCCTTAAGGACATTTGTGGCCTTTTGGGGTTTTTTTAAGCGTGGGAACATAACCTAGGGTGCTCGAGATCGATTCTACTACCGTGTTTGGTGGAATTCGATGTCCCAGAGGCTAGAACCTTATCCGGAAACCTTTTTACAATTAATAATGGTATCCCTTATCTTGGTTGTGACTAGGTATAAGCTAGGGCTCGGGAAACAAATCGTGCTCAAGAGACATCTCTCGTAATCAGTACACTTGGAAATTAAAGGTAAGAAAACTGCACTCGGTTGTGAATTTATAATGGGACTAAGGGTTCCCTATTTTGTATGCTTTATAAAGGATGGTATTATGCCATGTGAATAAAAAGCAAACGGCTTAAGAGTGCCAGAGTTTACATTGCCGCACAGGGCACCTCAGCCACTGGTAGCTGAGGACAGCTTATTATTCACTGAGCTCGGTTTAAGCGGACTGGAGTCAGTGGGGTTAAACAGAGGGTGCGACCTAAGGGCGTCGGCCCTAATTATCATGTGATTTAATTATTATTATTGGTTGATGGATTTGTCATGCTGAATAGCTGAGTGTTGGTTTGTTAATTCTCTGGTTATGTCTATGAACTATGTGATTAATGTGGTATGCTAAGTGTATGAACATGCTTTAAGGGTTATTCAATTTTTATCATTGTTTGTGCTTCAACGTTATATTTTCTTGCTGGGCCTTGGCTCACGGGTGTTACATGGTGCAGGTAAAGGCAAGGGTAAGCTTGATTAGCCCTGAATCGGAGAGCTCTGAAGGCAGAATGTACATGATCAGCTGCTCGGCCGCCACGGTTGAGGAGGAGACAGGAACAGGAGGACCATAAATGTCTGTTTTTGCCCTTAGAGTGGCTAGTGGTTGTTTGTACTCTGGAAATTTTGTAAATCGATTTTCAAACACTGTTTCTTTTGGGGATCCCTTGTACAAAACATTTAATTATACAAAAGGTATATTTTATGACCAAAACCTTTTAACCCTAGTTCATTAGTGATGTCAGTGACACATTTTTAACTAAATGACTTGATTAGCAAGTCCCGCACCTTTATAAATACATAGTGTAACGATCTTGGCTACCCAGGGCATTACATTTATAGTGAAAGAGTACTATTCCATTAAAATAATAGATGGGGTTATGCAAGTTCCCGTTGACCCATAGTTTATAGGAGATCACGAGGCTATCTTCATCACATCGGAAGATGTTTACCAAGCAGCCTCCATGGATAATATTGGATCCTTAGCTATGCTTTTTGGTATGAGGTATGTATCAATTCAAATTGAACTCAATCTGTTATTGTAACGTCCCAAAAATTTGAAAAGAAAGATAATTTCAACTTTGGATAGTGTGTCAGGGGGTGTAACTGATTATGAGTGCATTATGTGTTTAATTATGAATGTTAATGTGATTATGTGAATTTAACTGTATTTAAAGTCCCATGCTTGGTAACCATGGGCATTTTTGTAAAATTAAACCCGTTGAGGGTACGTATGTTGATTATATTGTATTATGTGTTCCCGACATCGATGGATCTTGTCCCACGGTTTTAGCGGAAAGCCACAAGTGTGGATATTTGGTAATTAGTAGTATTTTGGTGTCTTAGGTAACTATTAGTATCACTTGAGAGTAGTTGATATTGGTGGGAAATTAAGTAGAAAAATGACATTTTTGCAAGAGAATGAGTAAAGGACTAGGATGCCCTTGAGGTTAGTATAAGAGTTTAATTAGAGGGAGGGAAAAAGAAGTAATTTGGCTTACAGATAGATGGGTTTTGGCTGAGAACCTTGTGTACGTTCTAAGCCTTTTCTTTCCATCTCTCTAATCTCACACCTAGGCATTTTGGAGGTTCCCTAGAGAAAACCAGAAACCCAGGGTCAAAGGAAGCTGATTTTTGAGGATCAAGGGAGGAATTTGAGCTAGGAATTGGAGCCAAGAAAGCTTGAGGTCGTTCTACACAATTGAGGTAAGGATTCAACCCTTAAATTTTAAGTTTTTGATGTTTATAGATAATGTTTTTTGAAGTTTTTAGCTTAAGTGTGAATTTTGAGGTAGTTTTGAGCTAGTTTATAGGTTATAAATGTTGTATATGCTGCTGTGAGCTTGTTTGGGGGTTTTATTTTGGGAAAATGAGGGATAAACTTTGAGGATTTTTGTGTTGAAAACGTTGGGAAATTTATGGATCTCGAGTTCGAGCCGCGACACTGTTCTTCATGTGCCACGACTTGTGTGCATGAAATGGCTTTGGTGGTTTCTAAAATTGCCTAAGCGCCGCGACGTTGGTTGGGGCGCGCCGCGACCCATGTCTCCTAGGAGAGAGCCCCGAGCTCTCTGAATTGTAGTGTACCGCATCCCTTGGTCCTGAGCTGCGACTCTATTGGAGAATATAGCCAAAACAGGTTTGAGTCGTTAGAACTCAAACCTAAGGGCTCGGGAACGATTCTTGTAACGCCCTGGCTACCCCAGAACAGTTACGGTGAACGGTGGACCAGAAATTTGACTCATTGCCTGAGTCCTTTGGTCAAAAACGTGCTCTAAGTGTAATTAACGGGTTAAGGCATAAAACCAATGAAAAGGAAATGGAGATTTTATTACAACTGCTCTGCAGAGCTAAACAAAACATTTACAAGCTGTTCTCAGTACAAAATGGTCTCTACTGTTTTAAATTTACAAACCCGCCGACCTAAGCGGAAAAAATAGGGTAAACCCCCTAGTTCCTCTGATGTAATGACCCACTAATCTAGACTAATTGGACCATTATCGAAACTATACATAAAACTTACATTTTTACGAAAATACCATAATTTATTGAGTAACTTGAAAATAAGAGTTATTTACAAAGAAACAGAATACTAAGAAGGATTTTGGGATCCCATTGTCTTTAAAACAAAATAAGATTTAAAATAAAAGACATTACATAATAATGCGGAAAATACATGTAAAACCAAAAAAAACATAAAAGGAGACTACATCCTCGAATCGATAACGCTCGGCCCCTTGACTCCATTCATCATCGATACACATTCTCCAAGCGTCACGAATCTTTCCGCCTCTAAACTTATTTTCCTGCACATAAACAGAAAGGAGTGAGCCTAATGCCCAGTAAGGAAAATCTAACACAAAGTCACATACATAATTTCATAAGAAAACATAAAGACTTAACATAATACATATAACATACACTTATTATAATGGCCATTATTACTTGGGGTCCCATAGACTAAACAAGCATATGCCCATGGGGTTAATGGGGTCCTACTAGCTAAGTAGGTCATATGCCCATAACTCATTTGGGGTCTTGTTAGTCATATGGGTCATATGCCCAAGCCTACATACACATATACATATCATAACACTTTTAATAACATAAACATATAGATAACATAAGCACATAACATATTAATTCTAGCCTATTTTCCTTACCAAAGTTACCGGGATAAAATGGACTGAGTTAGGACTTTTGGAACACTTCCTAAAACCACAATGAACAAGGGTGAGTCTAAAGAAAGGAGATGAAATGAAAGAGAATAGGAAGACTAAACCATTAAACGAAAATATGCTTACCACCACTTAAGTGCTTAAGAACTTGGATTCCCTAACCAAAAATAAGAATAAGGTTAGGGGACTGAGTAGAAGGTTTTGAGAAAAGAAATAACATAGAATACAGAAAGGACTAGAGTTTTGGGTTTACCTCAAAGATTGCAAGATCAATCTAACATCCACCGAAATACTATAGCACTCACTTACTTCCCAAGTGTTTGATAAGCTTATGATGTTTAAGCTTATAGTTTTTCCCCAAACCAAGTGTTTACACTCTCTCACTCACTTAACACTAGCAGCCTCTGAACTTAGAGCAAATGGTGAATAATGGCTGGGTACTAGGTCCTATTTATAGAGTTTGGGAATGAAAATATCTTGATTTTACTTGAATAAAAATAATGGCTTTTTAGGTGAAAATCATTTGAATAATCGTTCAGCAGAGGCTGAAGACTCGTTCAGAAGATGCTGGACTGTTGAAGGAGTTTGAATGGCTGAAGGGAAAAGAATTCAAATGTATTTGAATTCATGCTGGTGGAGGCGATATATCGCCCCCTATAGGCGATATATCGCCTGGACCTTTGTTCCCGAGGCGACCGTGCATCGATTCGTGTTTTCCGTATCTACGTGCTGCGACATATCGCCCCCTATAGCTGCGATATATCGGCATACGCTGAATATTTAAACACGAATTTACACATTTTTAGCTGAGTTTGAATGGAGTAAACAGCCTTGACTAAGCCCTCAACGTGCTCAAAGCTGCTGACTGACCCTATACATTCAAACTTTTACCCTTATTTAATTTAATCCTCAAAAATACTAAATCCTTAATTACCATTCAAAACATGTGCTTAAAATCCTATTGGTTGATGTCTAAACCTTATAATATAATAATATATTCCTTAATATCAGACACATTAATCAAACCTTAGGTTATACTTAATATTCTTAAACTATAGGTTAAACTTAGAAAATCTATAAGTACTACTATGAGTGTCCAAATAACTCCCGGTCTGAACCAAAAATCCAAAGTAACAATGGTAACACTAAACATACTATAATACTACTAAACAATTAGCTAAGTAAAGTTCTTGGACTCTACATCTGAGAACACCATGACCGTGGCGGTCAAGCGGCCGCATATGTACACACCACCACATCAGCTCTCCACTCAAGGCTAGGTGAGCTTTTCTTTCCCTTTACCTGCACCACATAGCACCCATGAGCCAAGGCCCAGCAAGAAAACATAACACTTTACATAAACATTATCAAATGGTTATCGTTATAATCACACTGAGCATAAAGCTTTCAAACCAATGGGTAAACACCACATGAGGTTCCGATAAACCACACTGAGTGGCTGCCATGCAAGTCACTAAATCAAATGGGAGAGTGGCTGCTGAGTAAGCCACTAGCCTCCAAGCGCTTATTTCATTCATCGACCCTCGGGGTTGGTTTGGCATTAATGCTCTTTGAGTCATTCAATGCTAATAATCGATTAGATCAAATCTTACTGGCTTGCGTGACACACGCCAAGGCCGTTCTGACTAATAAGTCAGCTCATCGTGACCAATGCCCAATACCACTGCCGAACCTGACTAATAAGTCACAGCTTCACAGTGATACTAGCACTCTTGTCAAACCTGACTAATAAGCCAGTGCCATGCACAAATGAGCAACATATGCTAAGCATTCCATACACAATCCTTGTCCATATTCTCACATTCAACATGCCTCAGGAATATCCATGCATGTCACACTTGGGGTGCAATTTTCTTACCTCCGGTCCGAGCAAGAACAAATAAAAGAATGACCCTGAGAACGATCAACCTTTTGGTCCTTTAACGGTTACCTGGTCATAACCAAATCATGGGATTCCATCAATAAAATGAATAATAAAAGGTTCCCAAACCAAAACCTAACCTCCGGGACCTTAAACACTACTCAACCGGGTAGTAGGTTCAATCTCGAGGCCTTAGGCTTGCATCCCCGAGCCAAAAAGCTCTCTTTGGCCAAAAATGCCTTAAGGGCCGCGGCCCTCCTTGGCCATGCCGCGGCCCGCCCCTCAAACAGAGGCGCCCAAACTCAGATTTCACCAAGGGCCGCGGCACACCCTGGCCATGCCGCGGCGCAACACCCATTTCAGCCAAAACCCCTGTTTTTCTTCCTCTACGATTTCACTTAGAACCAACCATTCAAACCCAACTTAAACACCACCCAAACCTCTCTCAAACACCCATTAACACCCCTAAACAACACTCAAAACTCTCCCTCATCATAACCCAAGGCAACCCCTTAAAACCTCCATCAATTCCAACAATCCTCCATAAAAACACAAACTGAAACTTATATTTAAAACATGGAAAAACCATAAAAGTTATGATCAAAGCTTACCTCAAACTTAGTATTGAACCCTCTCCAATGGCTGAACTATGTCTACAACCTCAACCTCCAAGTTTCCTAGCTTAATTCCACACCTTGAGCTCAAAACTCCAAAGAAGAGAACTATGGAGAAGATTGTACGGGAAGGAGAAGATGAAGCAAACTCTGTTTTGGGTTCTATTTCACAGCCATCCATACATCATATATATCCATAACACAAAAGACCATTATACCCCTAGGTATAATAAAGCTCCTAAAGTCAACTCAAGGGCAATTTTGACATTTTCCACCTACACCGTTAATGATAATTAACGCTTCCCAATTCCCGCTAATCTCAAAATTCTCAAACACCAATATTTCACATCCCGTTACCCTTTAATTCCCGGTAACACTCTAATCACTAAAACACCCCGAGACTTACCCCGAGCCCCGAGCTTAAGCCTGTTATGACCAAACCGATATTTAACATTTCCTTGATCGTCTCATGCCAAATGGCTCGAACAAACCCACATCATAATGTGGTCTCAATTTATATCACTAACATGCGTACAATTAATCAATTTACCCTCAACGGGCCAAATTACCATCACACCCCTGTATAAAGAAATATGGACTCACATGCATGCATTTCACATCATATCATAATATAATCAACATATACATGCATTTAATCAATTAATAACATAATTAAGCAAGTACGGCCCTCCCGGCCTACTATTCACGTCGTTAAATACATCGGAGAATTCGGGGCATTACAACTATCCCCTCCTTACTGAAATTTCGTCCCCGAAATTTACCTGAACAGCTTGAGATACTGACTCTGCATATCTGACTCCAGCTCCCAGGTCGCCTCCTCGACCTTGCTGTTCCTCCACAATACCTTAACCAAAGGTATTGTCTTATTCCTGAGGACCTTGTCCTTTCTATCAAGTATCTGAACTGGCTGCTCCTCAAAGGAGAGATCTGGCTCAAGCTCCAGATCTTCATAACTCAGAATATGGCCCACATCAGATACATACCTCCGAAGAGCTGATACATGGAATACATTATGCACGGCAGACAACGCCGGAGGCAAGGCCAATCTGTAAGCCACCTGACCAATCCTCTCCAGGATCTCAAATGGACCTACAAATCTAGGACTCAGCTTGCCTTTCTTCCCAAACCTTCTCACCCCTTTCCATGGCGAGACTCTGAGGAAAACATAGTCTCCTACTTGGAACTCCACGTTCATGCGCTTGGGATCTGCATAGCTCTTCTGTCTACTCTGAGAAGCAAGCATTCTAGCTCTAATCTTCTCTATAGCCTCACTGGTCCTCTGAACTGCGTCAGGACCTAAGTATCTCCTTTCTCCTGTCTCATCCCAATGAATGGGAGATCTGCACTTCCTACCATATAGCATCTCATAAGGTGCTACTCCAATGGTAGATTGGTAACTGTTGTTGTAGGAGAATTCTATCAAAGGCAGATACTTACTCCAAGAACCACCGAAATCCAGTACACATGCTCTCAGCATGTCCTCCAAAATCTGGATCGTCCTCTCAGATTGCCCATCTGTCTGAGGATGATAAGCTGTACTGAACTTTAACTTTGTCCCCATGGCTTTCTGCAAACTCCCCCAAAACTTGGAAGTGAAAGTAGGGTCCCGATCTGACACGATCGACCTAGGTGCACCATGGAGCCGCACGATCTCTCTCACATAGAGATCTGCATACTGATCAACCGTATATGTAGTCCTCACTGGCAAGAAGTGAGCTGACTTGGTGTAGGGATCCACTATCACCCAAACGGAATCATGCTGACCAGTAGTCCTGGGTAAGCCCACCACAAAATCCATCATGATGTCTTCCCACTTCCACTCTGGGATATCCAGAGGCTGCAATGACCCTGCCGGCCTCTGATGCTCAGCCTTGACCTATTGACATGTCAAGCACTTAGCCACATACTCTACTGCATCTCTCTTCATCCCCGGCCACCAATATAACGATCTCACATCCTGATACATCTTCGTGGTGCCTGGATGCAAAGAGTAAGGTGTAGTATGAGATTCATCCAGAATCTCTCGTCTCAATGCAGTGTCTAACGGTACACATATCTGCCCTTTGTATCTCAACAAACCTACCTCAGACACTGTATAATCCCTGGATACTCCAGCCAGAACATCCTCCCTGATCTTGATCAGCTGAGGATCACTCAATTGACCCTCTTTGATCCTTTCCAACAATGTAGACTGTAGCGTAATGTTAGCTAACTAGCCCACCAGCAACTCTATTCCAGCTCTGGTCATATCATCTGCTAACTCTCTGGCTATCAGCCTCATACCATGAATCAGCCCTGGACCCTTCCGGCTCAAAGCATCAGCTACCACGTTGGCTTTTCCTGGGTGATACAAAATCTCACAATCATAGTCCTTCACTAACTCCAGCCAACGCCTTTGCCTTATATTCAGGTCTTTCTGGGTGAAGAAGTACTTCAGGCTCTTGTGGTCTGTATAAATCTCACACTTCTCTCCATAGAGATAGTGCCTCCATATCTTCAAAGCAAAAACCACAGCCGCCAACTCCAGATCATGAGTAGGATACCTATTTTCATACTCCTTCAACTGACGAGAAGCATAGGCAATAACTTTCTCTGATTGCATCAAAGCACAGCCCAAACCCTGATGAGAAGCATCACAGTAAATCACAAACTTCTCCTGATCTGTCAGAAGACTCAGAATCGGAGCTGTAATCAATCTCTGCTTCAGTTCCTGGAAGCTGTTCTCACACTTATCTGACCACACAAACTTCTGGCCCTTGCGTGTCAGCTCAGTCAAAACACTAGCAATCTTCGAGAATCCTTCCACGAACCGCCTGTAATAACCTGCCAATCCAAGGAAACTTCTAACCTCAGAAGCATTCTTTGGCCTTGGCCAATCTCTGACTGCTTCGATCTTCGCTGGATCTACCTTAATCCCCTCCTTACTGACAATATGTCCAAGAAAGGATACCTGAGACAACCAGAACTCACACTTCTTGAACTTAGCAAACAACCTGTGTTCTCTCAGTCTCTGTAGAACCAACCTCAGATGCTGCTCATGCTCTAATTCAGTATGAGAATATACCAGAATATCATCGATGAAGACGATCACAAACTGGTCCAAGTAATCCCTGAACACTCTGTTCATCATATCCATGAAAGCAGCAGGGGCATTAGTCAACCCAAACGACATAACTAGAAACTCATAATGCCCATACCTGGTACGAAAAGCAGTCTTCGGTATATCTCCCTCCTTGACCCTCAACTGATGATAACCAGAACGAAGGTCGATCTTAGAGAATACCTTCATACCTTGCAGTTGATCGAACAGATCATCTATCCTTGGCAAAGGATACTTATTCTTAATTGTCAGCTTATTCAGTTCCCTGTAATCTATACACATTCTCAATGAACCATCTTTCTTCTTTACAAACAGAACTGGCGCACCCCAGGGTGAGAAACTAGGTCTAATGAAACCCATATCCAGCAGCTCTTGCAACTGCACTTTCAATTCCTTCAACTCAGCTGGGGCCATTCTGTACGGTGCTTTAGACACTGGCTCCGTCCCTGGTGTCAGTTCTATAACGAACTCAATTTCTCTGTGTGGTGGCAACCCTGGTAAATCTTCTGGAAACACATCCAGAAACTCACATACAAGTCTAGTATCCTCTGGTCTCACTGGCATGGCCTGAGTGGTGTCAACCACACTGGCTAAGAATCCAATGCATCCTCTCTGCAGTAGATCCCTGGCCCTCAACACAGAAATCATAGGAATATGGGGTCCATGCACAGTACCAACAAACACAAAAGGATCCTCACCTTCAGGCTCAAAGGTGACCATCTTCCTTCTACAGTCAATAGTTGCCCCATACTTTGCCAACCAATCCATACCCAGTATCATATCAAAGTCAGTCATAACTAACTCTATCAAATCCACTGACAACTCTCTGCCCTTTACTGTCACTGGCAAAGATCTGACCCATCTTCTGGATACCACTATCTCCCCAGTGGGTAACAAAGTACCAAACCCCACAGCATAGAAGTCACAAGGTCTACACAACCTATCAATAATGCTACTAGCAACAAAGGAATGTGTAGCACCAGAATCAATTAACACATGATAAGGGGTTCCTGCACTAAGAAGCTGACCTGTAACGACTGAGGGGGAAGCCTCAGCTTCTGCTTGAGTCAACGTGAACACTCGAGCTGGGGTCGAGCTGTCCACCTTTCTGGATTCCTCTTTCCCTACTCGAGGGCAATCTTTCTTAAGGTGACCCACTACTCCACACAAGAAGAAGGCCTTTGCCTTACACTCTCCCAAATGGCGCCTCTTGCACCTAGGGCATTCAGGATGGGTCTTCCAGGCTTCACTGCCCCCAGGACGACCTATTGTAAAACCACGAGGTCTCCTGTCAGGACCTGGAACTGGGAAGGTATCAGGAACCTTCCTCTTCTGATCACTGGGGCCAACACCCCTACCAGAACCCACAAATGGAGGACCTGGCCTCCTGAAATCCCTTCTGGCTGCATTATCACGCCAGATCTTAGTTTCTGCAATTTTAGCTGTAAGTGCCTTCTCCACCACCTGTGCATAAGTAGTAACTCTTGCCACAGTGGTGATGCGAACGTCACGGGCTAACCTGGGCTGTAGCCCCTGGAGGAATCTCTCTCTCCTGGTCCCATCAGTGGGCACTAGCTCTTTGGCAAACTTTGCCAAACGGTCAAACCTTAAGGCATATTCAGTAACTGATAAGCTTCCCTGAAGTAGCCTCATAAACTCATCAGCCTTCGCCGCTCGTATAGCATCGTTATAGTACTTCTCATTAAACAAAGTCTGAAATTCCTCCCAGCTCAGGAGATTAACATCTTTGGTCTGACCAACCACTTCCCACCATATGCGGGCATCTTCCCGAAACATATAGGCAGCGCAAGCCACCCTCTCACTTCCCACTACCTTCATAAAATCAAGCATAGTGGTAAGCATGCTCATCCATTGCTCAGCTTTAATAGGATCAGCGCTGCCTTCAAAAACTAGAGGTTGCTATTTCCTGAACCGCTCATAAAGAGGTTCCAATCTGTTTTCAATCCCAGGCTACTGCCCAATAACTGGCACTGACACAGAAGGTGCCTCTGGTACATTAACCACTGCAGGCACTTGCTGCTGCCTCAGGAGACGAAGCTCCTCCCCTTGTTTCAACACTATAGCCTGCAAATCATTAAACAACTGCTGCCAGTTTGCAGGTGCTGGCTGTGGAATCTGAGATTGGTCATTTTCTTGACCCTGACTGTTGTCATTATTCTGACCCTGACCACTCTGGCCAGCGGTAGTGTCTGTCTGTTCTGGGTTCATTCTGTCACTGATACCTTATTGAAACAATAATAACCAATACGGCCAGTCAGGTAGTAATAACTAAACCTCTTGCCGCCTCACGGTCCAAGAACAAGCAGACAGTTATCATATTCCACAGTCATTCAATATGCACAAGCAGATACATGTTTATGGCACTCAGCACTCAGCATGTATCATATAACAGTTCATAATATTTCAAGGACACAAGGCCAACACAGTGACTCATGCATACAGGTAAAGCATTTGCACCACATTTAGGCAATTATGCACATAACTACATAAAGAGTTACCAAACCATGAGTTGAGTTTGACTTCTGTGATGTGTGTACATGCTCAGCCAGTCTACAGGAACCTTAACCTTGGCATTGCTCTGATACCAAGTTGTAACGCCCTGGCTACCCCAGAACAGTTACGGTGAATGGTGGACCAGAAATTTGACTCATTGCCTGAGTCCTTTGGTCAAAAACATGCTCTAAGTGTAATTAACGGGTTAAGGCATAAAACCAATGAAAAGGAAATGGAGATTTTATTAAAACTGTTCTGCAGAGCTAAACAAAACATTTACAAGCTGTTCTCAGTACAAAATGGTCTCTACTGTTTTAAATTTACAAACCCGCCGACCTAAGCGGCAAAAATAGGGTAAACCCCCTAGTTCCTCTGAGAACACCATGACCGTGGCGGTCAAGCGGCCGCATATGTACACACCACCACATCAGCTCTCCACTCAAGGCTAGGTGAGCTTTTCTTTCCCTTTACCTGCACCACATAGCACCCATGAGCCAATGCCCAGCAAGAAAACATAACACTTTACATAAACATTATCAAATGGTTATCGTTATAATCACACTGAGCATAAAGCTTTCAAACCAATGGGTAAACACCACATGAGGTTCCGATAAACCACACTGAGTGGCTGCCATGCAAGTCACTAAATCAAATGGGAGAGTGGCTGCTGAGTAAGCCACTAGCCTCCAAGCGCTTATTTCATTCATCGACCCTCGGGGTTGGTTTGGCATTAATGCTCTTTGAGTCATTCAATGCTAATAATCGATTAGATCAAATCTTACTGGCTTGCGTGACACACGCCAAGGCCGTCCTGACTAATAAGTCAGCTCATCGTGACCAATGCCCAATACCACTGCCGAACCTGACTAATAAGTCACAGCTTCACAGTGATACTAGCACTCTTGTCAAACCTGACTAATAAGTCAGTGCCATGCACAAATGAGCAACATATGCTAAGCATTCCATACACAATCCTTGTCCATATTCTCACATTCAACATGCCTCAGGAATATCCATGCATGTTACACTTGGGGTGCAATTTTCTTACCTCCGGTCCGAGCAAGAACAAATAAAAGAATGACCCTGAGAACGATCAACCTTTTGGTCCTTTAGCGGCTACCTGGTCATAACCAAATCATGGGATTCCATCAATAAAATGAATAATAAAAGGTTCCCAAACCAAAACCTAACCTCCAGGACCTTAAACACTACTCAACCGGGTAGTAGGTTCAATCCCGAGGCCTTAGGCTTGCATCCCCGAGCCAAAAAGCTCTCTTTGGCCAAAAATGCCTTAAGGGCCGCGGCCCTCCTTGGCCATGCCGCGGCCCGCCCCTCAAATAAAGGCGCCCAAACTCAGATTTCACCAAGGGCCGCGGCACACCCTGGCCATGCCGCGGCGCAACACCCATTTCAGCCAAAACCCCTGTTTTTCTTCCTCTACGATTTCACTTAGAACCAACCATTCAAACCCAACTTAAACACCACCCAAACCTCTCTCAAACACCCATTAACACCCCTAAACAACACTCAAAACTCTCCCTCATCATAACCCAAGGCAACCCCTTAAAACCTCCATCAATTCCAACAATCCTCCATAAAAACACAAACTGAAACTTATATTTAAAACATGGAAAAACCATAAAAGTTATGATCAAAGCTTACCTCAAACTTAGTATTGAACCCTCTCCAATGGCTGAACTATGTCTACAACCTCAACCTCCAAGTTTCCTAGCTTAATTCCACACCTTGAGCTCAAAACTCCAAAGAAGAGAACTATGGAGAAGATTGTACGGAAAGGAGAAGATGAAGCAAACTCTGTTTTGGGTTCTATTTCACAGCCATCCATACATCATATATATCCATAACACAAAAGACCATTATACCCCTAGGTATAATAAAGCTCCTAAAGTCAACTCAAGGGCAATTTTGACATTTTCCACATACACCGTTAATGATAATTAACGCTTCCCAATTCCCGCTAATCTCAAAATTCTCAAACACCAATATTTCACATCCCGTTACCCTTTAATGCCCGGTAACACTCTAATCACTAAAACACCCCGAGACTCACCCCGAGCCCCGAGCTTAAGCCTGTTATGACCAAACCGATATTTAACATTTCCTTGATCGTCTCATGCCAAATGGCTCGAACAAACCCACATCATAATGTGGTCTCAATTTATATCACCAACATGCGTACAATTAATCAATTTACCCTCAACGGGCCAAATTACCATCACACCCCTGTATAAAGAAATATGGACTCACATGCATGCATTTCACATCATATCATAATATAATCAACATATACATGCATTTAATCAATTAATAACATAATTAAGCAAGTACGGCCCTCCCGGCCTACTATTCACGCCGTTAAATACATCGGAGAATTCGGGGCATTACAATTCTACTACCCGATTTAGTATAATTCAAGGTCCTGGAAAGCTAAAACTAGGTTCAAAGGTCTTTATTTACCTGAGATTGATGGAGATTCCATATTATTGTGACTTAGGGATGATCTGGGCGTTTGGCGGGGATCGTATCTAGGTCATTTACCCATATCTTGCGGAGTTCAAGTAAGAAAACTGTTTGTGCACGTAGAGTAGAGCATGGCCCGATTATCTGTGCTGTTATTGTGCTTAGTGTTATGTGTAAATATTTGTAACTAATATGTCATATATGTGTCTGTGACTAAGCAGCAAGGGTTGGGATCGGCAATAAGCATGCTGAATGCAGGCTACCATGGCATGGCCATCTAAAGGCGTTGTACTCATCCACTCGGTTAGGATTGTGAACTTGGTGCCTAGTAACGCACCTTGACCAGCTTAAGCCGTTGTTGTGAATTGTAATGGATGCATGTGGATTGTCTATTGTGTTTGTTTAGTTATGCACTTATTGAAATGAATTGTTATATATTATGCGGGTGAAATTTTCTTGCTGGGCCTTGGCTCACGGGTGCTCTATGGTGCAGGTAAGGGCAAGGGAAAGGCCGACCAAGCATAAGTTGGACTGCATGGAGTGATGCGTACATGTTTGGCCTACCTGGATGCCACGGCTGGGGTACTTTTGAGGAACGCAATGTAAAAGTCTGACTTTGTCGCCTTTGTCGACTATACAATGACTTTTGAGTTGTAAATATGTCTTAAACAACATTTTGGGATCCCAATGTAACTTTTCAATGATCTTAATGAATGTTTAAACCTTTTATATAGAAGTTTTATTAAGTGAGTCTTTACTTTAATTTAATCACACTTTTGGGTCTAACACCTCGATTAGCGAGTCAAATACACATTTTAAAACTACATGGTAACGACTCTAGGGTAGTAGGGCGTTACAGCTATGTCATAACAAATTGTTAGATGAGTTTGAATATATTAGATATTCATCCGTAGTGAAGTAGGTTTTGAGATGAAATTGTGTGTTGCGGAGATAACAGAAGGTTGAGAACATGTGTGTCTTAGTGAAGTAGGTTCTGCGAATTCTGTGTGTTGTGGTGACTTATGGTTGAGAACATGCATGTTTTTTGTTTTATGTTTTGTTTGAATTGAATTTATAGGTATTAATAATTTTGGATATGCTATAGAAACAGAGGAAACTCTACCCAATTTTTTTTTTATATTAATTGAAAATGATATTGATTTATTAATTGAAAAATGTTTTTGAATATGTAATATGCATAATTGATTCTACAGATGCACTTAGGAAAGCATGCACCCAAATTCATTACAGCTATACACATTTTTTTACACGAACATCTTTCTATTGGCAATGATGAAAGTAAAAATAATACAGTGGATCTTATAGCCAAATTGATGATGAATATGGATAGATAAAGCCAAATATATTTCATTCCTTGGATCATTGAGTAAGAACAGACTACTTAAATATTATCACTACTATGTTTGGATTTTAATAATTACAATTTATAATTGTTTTAGTCGACATTGGATGTTGGTGTTTGTGATGATGCAGGGGATGACCATAATTTTGGACCCTTTGAAAAATCATAAATCTCCACCAATAAGTAAGGAGGTTATGGAAAAGTAAGTTTTTCAATTTTAATGTATGCATTGTTAATTTTTAAGAGTTGAGAGTATAATATGTAGTTAATTAAATTTAATTTTTGTAGATCATACGCACAATGTTCGGAAAATGAATACATTGGCACATTTACAAAATTGTTAAGAGGTTCTTGACCTAAACAACCCGAAAGTCATGAATGCGATTATTATTGTTGTACCCTAATTTTAGCACGAGTTCATTCGTTCAGGTTGGGTATAGCTGGCAGATAGATACATGGAGAGATAACCGAGGGGAATAATATATGCTTGTTATCCACGTGGACAGTTTTAGATTCATAGTGGGCATACGTGAATATAGTCGTCCTGAGTTTATCCCGAACTAAGGGTGCAATGGCTGTGAAGCGCGAGCTCATAATATTAAATAGTTGTCGAAGCATAAGCTTGGAGGAGATATCCAGATCGTGGTAATTCTAATATATTGCATACTCAAGGATCCCTAGAGACTCGGGATCCCTTTATACATTTATTTATGACCAGGCTGTCATAATTATTATCCGAGATAGCAGGAAACTGTTATCCTGTTATCAAATCATATCCCAATATAAATGGGAATTATTTGTATTAAATGTAATTATTATGTAAATACGTGATTGACTCACGCGGTTACCCAAACCTATCCATGGAATCCCCCTATAAATACTAGGAATATTGGACAGGAAAGGGGACCATTATTCTGTAATACCAAAACTCTGTCAAAATAGAGAGAGAAACAACAATAATATTGACTCGTGGACTAGGTGGATTTTAACCATTGAACCACGTAAAAGTTCTGTGTTCTTAAGTGAATTTTTTTTATTGTTCATTACGGTTTATTATTAAGCACTAATCTGCCTTATTATTTCTTCATACACTGTTGGCGAAAAACTGCGTCAACAATTATGTACTAGGATACATTTATGATCTTGTAAATGCACTGAATCCGACAGAAGTTATCAAGAAGAAAGTGTGTTATATTTTATACTCTTTTTTGCTTAAGAAAAAATTATATATAGTATTTAATCATCTAATCTATATTAACTTTTCAATTTTGTAAAGGTTTGACAAAATTGA
Organism: Humulus lupulus; assembly: GCF_963169125.1. Lineage (NCBI taxonomy): Eukaryota > Viridiplantae > Streptophyta > Magnoliopsida > Rosales > Cannabaceae > Humulus > Humulus lupulus. The sequence goes on from NC_084794.1 coordinate 126,621,013, forward strand.
ATACAATGTCAAAGATAATCTACTCCCACTACAAAGCGATTGGTTAGCAAGATTAATGTCATTTATTTATGAAGTCTAATTTTTCATGTGTAACTTGCTAACTTGACTTATATGTTAAATGATATTTGTATGTTCTTATTATGTATATGTAACGACCCAAAAATATACAAGACCAAAATTTTGTGGAAAATTAAAACTTCACTTTAGTCATCTTACGAAATTCCATATAAAAAAAAAACTTTTAAAAGATCGTGTGTGCACACTTTTAGTTTAACAAACTGAAATACAAGTAATTATCCAAAGAGTTATAATATAATAATTATCCCAAAAGTCATATCAAGTTTTCAACTTTGTCTTTTCAAAATGGCGATCCATCAAAACCATCCTTAGGTTGGGCCACATGTACATATCCGCAAGCAGACTCCGACGCTCACTGCTCCATCTTGCTCTTACCTACAACATGAATAACTAGGTAAGCAACAAAGCTTAGTAAGAATAGCCTTACAACACAAGTATTCTAAACCCCGATAACAAGTTGACCTAAGGTAGTTACCACTACCGGTCACTAGGGTATTGGATAAGTTCCAACCCTATTACACAATTTTCACAATTAATAGTCATATCATAAACTCACACTTTGGTTGTACCTAACAACCAAATTCCACACATATCATAAAACCTGCACTCAAAAAATCCATAACATTCAAGATATAATTTCATAATTTAAACAATTCAAACAAACACAAAGGATCCTGGCTCCAACCCGGATTCACTCTTAACGTCCTGGCTCCAACCTGGACTATATTACCGCTGCCCAGGCTCCAACATAGACCATTTCGTTTTTGCCCTGGCTCCAACCCGGACTATGTCTTACCCTCAACCTGGCTCCAACCCATACTATATTTTACCATGTCTTGGCTCCAACACGGACTATATTTTACCATGTCTTGGCTCTAACCCAGATGGTATTACACTAAGGTTTCGGCTCCAACCTGAACCCACTTACCATTAAGCCGCATAATGCATAAGCATTGCAAAGGTGGGTATAAGGCATACCCTAGTCTTAATGACCCAAATAAAACTAGTGTAATCTACTACTACAACCGCACACTAGTATATTCATGTTATAGCCAAGAAAGGGAAAGGCTAACTTACCGGATTCCTTAGCTTCCAGTAGAATCCTTAATATCGCTAATCGTTTCCCCTTGGCAGTTACTGTAATTAATACAGTGTACTCGGATTAAACTATGACATATACTTATAGTTAATATGCTATGATAGTTGCACTCAATCAATATTCATGGACTCTATACAGTAGTCTCCTACACACTTCATGACGTATAACAATCGGATTTTCGTTTCGGTCCTTAAATTATCGTAGGAATCGGTCTCAAAGTAGCATGCTCTCCATACAGTGTGATTTAATATTTCTTCATAAAGAAACTATTTTATTTGTTACTTATGTACTCTTGTTTAGAATAAAAAAAGTTAACAAAATCTCTTTTTAGAAAAATACCATAATTTTTCCCTCTTTCAGGAAATCCACCATTTTCTTTTATAATATAAAATACTCTTTTTTTACTCTTAATTATATATATATTTGAAAATGTTACCCTTTGTTTATAAAGATTCTTTTTAGCATAACCTTTTATATTTTTACCAAGTTTAAAAGATAGCCTAAAACCTCTTTTGTGGTATTTTTGAAAAGAAGGACAATTGGACCCTTAATTTATTAAAATGGTAAAAATCACATTTATTTATCTCCAACTGATTTAGATTGATTTTATATTCCAAGTCCTTAATTAATTTCATAAAAAGAACAAATTTCCATTTCTCACATTTTTAATTTTTAATTTTTAATTAAGTGATAAAAGTCCATTTTCAAACATTTTCCATATCTCGAGTTATTGGCCAAAGCCCTTGAAATTTTGTCCACTTATTCATGGTCTTAAGGACAGGAAATAGTTGAAAACCTTGTGTTAAAACTCGTTTTATGTTGGGAGAACCAAGCTTCCAAAAACCTCATTTCGTTATGGTCAGTATTTTACATTTTCCAGATTTTAGGGCAAACTTTACAGACATGTTTCTCTTAAATTGTAACATATTTTTCTCTAAAATTTCACAGGGACCTTTATACATATAGAAACTATATTCCAATAAAATTTCATAATTTTTAGAATAGTATAACCCACTGAAATATTTAATGAAATCTAAGCAGTGCTTGCTGCCTAGTATTTTTTTTCCAGATTTGCATCACAATGCCAAAAAATGCATAACTTGAGCTTAAAAATTCCTTTTTGTGATTTTACAAAGCCTAACATCAAGTAATCTCAAATTAATACATCACTTGAGCTTAAAAATACCTTTTTGCAATGATGTTGTATGGATTTTCTGGAGACGGAATAACCAGCACGGGATCTACCGAGCTCCCGGTAACCTTGGGAGACTATCCAGTCTCAGTAACTAAGATAATGGAGTTCATAGTGATGGACACCTCATCAGCCTACAATGTACTGCTCGGGAGACCAGCCCTGATTGGGCTAGGGGAAGTTTCATCTGTGAGACACTTGACCATCAAGTTCCCAACACCTAGTGGCATTGGGACGCTAAAGGGAGACCAACTGGCCGCCCGAGAATGCTATAGCATCTCCATGAGGGGGAAAGGCCAAACAAGTGCACAAGCACTTGTTGTCATACGAGAAATAAGTGGGATGGTCTTTAAAGTCGAAGAAGAGATCGACCCCAGAATAGAATAGAATAGGATAAAGTCGATCTCGGGCCAATTGAGGAGCTCGAGGATGTAGAGCTCGATGAAACAGATACAACTAAGGTGGTAAAAATATGGAAGAACCTCCCAAAGGATGCAAGATAGCAATTAATTCGCTTCCTGAGGGAAAATCAAGATGTGTTCGCATGGTCACATTCATACATGATTAGGATCAGCCCGAACATTATAAGCCATTTGCTCAACATAGATAAAGGATTCCATCCAAAGAAACAAAAAAAAAGGCTCCTAGACGACGAAAGGAAGAAAGCCTTGAAAGAAGAGATCGAAAGGTTGAAGGCAAATCAGTTTAACCAAGATGCTTTCTAACACGATTGGATAGCAAATCCAGTGTTAGTTCTGAAGCCCAATGGCAAGTGGCGAACTTGCATTGATTATTCGGACCTCAACAAGGCATGTCCAAAGGATTGCTTTCCCCTACCTCAAATTAATCAGCTCGTAGATTCCACCGCAGGTCACAGCATCATGTCATCCATGGATGTATATTCTGGATATAACCAGATAGCCATGCATTCACCTGACCAAGAACATACAAGCTTTATGACCGATAAGGGTTTGTACTGCTACAATGTGATGCATTTCAAGCTCAAGAATGTCAGGGACACATATCAAAGATTAGTGAATAGGATGTTTGCCAAAAAAATAGGGAACAATATGGAGGTTTATGTGGACAACATGCTGGTCAAGTCCAAGCATAACTGTAACCATGTTGATGATCTCGCAGAATGCTTTGCTATACTTCGGAAATACAACATGAGACTTAACCCACAGAAATGCTCATTCGGAGTATCCTTGGGAAAGTTTATCAAATTCATAGTAAATGCTCGAGGCATAGAGGCAAACCCGGATAAGATCAAGGCATTAATCAAAATGCCCTCACCTCAAAAACATAAAGATGTCCAGAGTTTAATTGGACGAATGGCGACCTTAAGTAGGTTCATATCGAAATCTACAGACAAATGTCTTCCATTCTTTAATCTTTTGAGAGGGGTCAATATATTTGAATTGCTGGACGAATGTGAGCTCGCTTTTCAAGCTCTTAAAAATCACCTCGCCGAACCACCAATCTTATCCAAACCAATCACAAGGGAAGTATTATACTTATATCTCGCCACAACCAAGCATGCAATCAGTGCAATACTTGTTCGAGAGGATAAGAAAGTACAAAAACCTATTTACTATGTTAGTAAAAGGTTACTGGGGGCAGAGTCAAGATATCCATTAATGGAAAAGTTGACCTTGTGCTTGATACATGCATCTCAAAAGCTCCAACCCTGCTTCCAAGCACATCCTGTACACATATTGATTGATCAACCATTAAGGCAAGTGTTGTCGAAACCTGAAGTGTCTGGGAGACTGTTAAAATGGGTTGTCGAACTCAAGCAATTCGAGATCACCTATCATTCGAGAACAATGATCAAAGGGCAAGCCTTAGCAGATTTCATAGTTAAGTGTAGGGGAATCACAAACGAGGAAGTCATAACCCCAGCCCACGAGCTGTGGAGACTTTACGTTGATGGATCTTCAAATGAGAACAGGTCGGGGGAAGGAATCATTTTGATCACTCCGACGGGAAATCATTTTCATTCAGCCTTACGGTTTGGCTTTGAGGCATCAAATAACGAGGCGGAATACGAAGCACTATTAGCAACACTTTGGATAGCTTCCAAGCTCAAGGTGAAAGCCATTCACTGCTATAGTGATTCCCAATTGGTCGTTAACCAGGTCTTAGGAGAACATCAGGCTCGTGACATTAAAATGGCAGCTTACTTGGAGAAAGTCAAGGAAAAATTTGGGCAATTTGAGTTCTATGCCATTGAACAAGTTCCATAGGAGCAAAAATTGAATGCAGATGCTCTAGCTAGGCTCGCCACAACCAAAGAAGCTGGTACACTCAATGTGGTGTCGGTTGAGTTCTCACCAGTCCCAAGCATAGCCGAGCTTGAAGAAGAAGACGTCAACATGATTGATGTTAGGAGTGTGTCCTAAAAGCAAGTAAAGACATTTGTTTTTTCTGTGAATAAATAAATACAATGGTTTATTATTATTGTCATATTTAGATTGTTAAATTATTGTTTGAATAATTTTGTAAATATCAGAAAAATTCCATATTCATTATTGAGGATGTGATCTTGTATTAGTACGAGAGAATTAAGATCACATGAATGAATAAAAATAGTCAACAACAACAAATTAAAGTTATGGAATTCTTTAATTGGAGTTGTAAGTACGGTTTACTGAGTATCATAATGATACAAATAATCTAGATTCGGATTATTGATGTGGTAAGACATCTCGTTAAAGGTGCTTTATATAATATGATTATATATGACATGGACCGATATGAATTAAAGTCTTTATCCAAAAACCATTTAACAATAAAGACCTGTAATTCATATCATAACTGATGATCATTTATAGATCAACCTAAATCCTGAGTGTTCATGAACTCTTGTTCATGTTTATTAAATCTTTTGATTCACTCGTTAAGGTCTCTTCAAAGAATGAGGCTAATGACTTTTGTTTTGGAGATTTAATATCATGGATGGCTGGGAACATGTATCAACAATACAGAATCTAATCTTTCCTAACGGATCGTATATTAGTTCCTTTAAGGGTTAATTCTGGAACTGAATGATTTTGAGCTCAAATCTATAATTAGATTATAGATTAATTATTCACTAGTGAATTAATGGTACTTAAGGAATAAGAAGTAAATTAGAAAGGTTAAATGGTAATTCTTCTATTCTAATTTATGAACTAATTAATTAGAGGGTTGAACTATTGTAAGATGATTATATCAATGGACGACTTAAGGAAAATATTTCTGTAAAAGTATATCTATAACATAAAGAGTGCAATTCTGAATTTATAGTGGAGTAATATCAGAATTAATAAATTAACTATTATAATTAAAGAGTTTAATTATTTAGTTTCAATTTATTGGAGCTTAATGTTATAGGTCCATGGTCCCCGAAATGGCTCAAACAATCACTGTCAAAGGCAAATACAAAAATGAGCAAAAAAGACTTATGTGATAAGTAAAATATTTTTCTATGTATCAAACATGATTATTGATTAATTATGTGTAATTAATTAATTAAGAATTAATTAATTATTTGATTTATTATAAATATAATTAATTTTGAATTAATTTATTTTTGGGATTTTTGGTATTTAAATAATAATAAAAATTGGAAAAAATCACATGCTTGCACATGCATGTGGTACACGTGTGGCACAGTGCACAGGCACTGTGCTACACGCATAAGAGATGGACTGAGTCTCTTGATTCCACAATTTTAGTTATTTAAATATTAAATAATAATGAGATATTTTAATATGATTAAAATATTATTATTTAAACAAAAATCTGATAACTGATAAGTTATTTTGAATTTGTTTAAAATAACAAATATTTTAATATATTGGATATTATTAAATATGGGATATCAGTTTTAACAAAACGTAAGTTTTCAGGGATAGAAAAATATCTAGGATTCTCTCTGAGAAAAGAGAACAGTGACAAAAACAAAGGTCATTGTTCTTCACAAAACCTAGGTCCAAACTTTATCAGATCTCATGTGTTGAGAACGTCTGATAAATAGTTATTGCCTATTATTTGTATAGCGAGCCCACACTCGTTCTTTGTGTGACTGAGAACATTTTGGAAGATCTTGGTGTGAGATCTCAAGGATTCAGCCATACGAAAAGATAGCAGCAAGGAAGGACCTGAGGTAATTTTTCTATTCTTGTCCTTGATTCAATATATATATGAGTGTGAAGAAGTAGATCTAGAAATCATATGGGATTAATCTGACAATTTGATTGTTGTTCCGCTGCGCATAATCTCTGATTTGATCAATAAAAACCAACAAATGCTACCATAGCCATCTTCACATATATATGTATTGAATCTGTGTGGGTTTAATTTTATGCATTTATTTATGAATGGATGGCTTAATGTGATTGAATGCGTGGGAATGTTGAATCGTTAATTGTATGGTGTTTTTGGGTTAGGATTTGTTTATGATTAGATCATTGTGTAAGCCATTAAAGGGCATAGGATTTATGTAATTTTATTTGGTTTTCGACACCATAAAATTGTAATTCCGATCACACAAAAGTCAGAACGGAGCCCGGAATTCAGAAATCAGCCACCGCACCTCCGAGGCCAACCTCCGAGCCACTGCCCGACGTCGTACGGACGGCCGTACGAACATGTCTGTACGGTCTGGCCCCGGCAACCCCGTTTTGACGCCGTGTGGCCCCGCCTGACGGTCCATAATTTTTTTTTTCTGAAATTAATCTGTTATTTTTTTAAAATTTTAAAATGTTTAAATATCTTATTTTTGAAATTTGATATTTAAACAATGAGATATTTTTGTTGTCTTAACAAACTTTTTTGAATATCTTATTTAAAATTTAATTTTTCAAAATAACAGATTTAAATTCATTTCAGTTTTAATTAAAAGTTGTTTTAATTAAAAAGAAAAATTAAAAAATGATTATTTAAAAGTTTGTTTTAATTAATAAAAAATAATTTGAAAATTGTTTTCTTATTATTGTTCTGGACCATCAATGCCACAAATCCTACCGACAGTAAAGTAAAGAAGCCCGATGGAGATCAATGCAGTTTTATTTTATTTATTTTAATTTTATAAAGTGGTTGTAAAATTAGAAATACCCAAAAAGCACCCGGTTCAACATTTATTGTTTATTTATTTATTTAAATAATTATATTCATGTGATTAATGTGATTGATAACATGTTCATGCATTGTTTGCCATACATAAAAACCCACACAGTTATAATCATGCATCTCATTAGTAGAAACATGATTATTAGGATTGTCCTATATGTTTATATGAATTGTTTTGTGAAATCAATTGCATGTAAATTACTTAGTTTTATTTTGAAAACTTGGTAAAATATCACACCAAATTTTTAAGTCTTTATGACTTAATTTCTTTAAACCAACTTTATTTTAAAAAGTGTTTTTTTAGTAAAGTTTAGATGAACATGATTGGTAATTTAAAATTGGATATGGACCTAGAAACTCGCTTTCTTTCCAATTTTAATTATGTTCATAAAGTTTAAAGAAACTATAATTAATTTGGAATTAATTAGGTTAAAAACACTTATTTCAAAATAGTGAGTGGGAGAGGGTTGATATCTCAAACATAACCCATGGTCTCCATTATTAATATGACACCGTGAGATATGAATAGCGCCTCGCGACGGCTTTGTTTTCGTCCCCCTAAGGAAGGTGTCTGGACATATCAATAGCAAGGTTATATTTCTTACATAGATAGGAACTAATGATGTATTTTAGGCTTGACCGACCCTAAGGCGACATGTCCTAAGTTAAGTCATGAACTCCGAAATAATGGGTTACACTCACAAAGTTATGATTAAGCTTGAGAGTGGATAATCAGATAATCATAACTTGACCAAACTAAGCGGTACTTTAATGTTTAAAAGAGAAAATAAAGAGTTATTTTAAGTATTAAACAATAAAGATAAGAATGTCTTATAAATTCTCTAAAATTAATTTGACCGACCCTAAGGCGGCACTTTAATTGTTAGAAAATTTTATCGTGGAAATTAATCTTTATTTTATGTGTTTTAATTCTGCTCATGCATCACGTTTAATTTCCGAAACTTTGATATTTATTTTTCTAAATATAATAATAATATTTATTTGTACTTATTTATTACCAGCAAAATGTCTATTGGTGAATCACACACCGATGCCTTTCTCAAATCCTTGGTTTTTGAACCTGGAAATATGAAACACTGGTTTCGAGGCATGTTGAATATTTTTTCTTATAAGAAGATGATGTCAACTTTCTGTGAAAAACCTCCAATAGAACCACCTCTGGCTACTAGCTATGAAGCAGAAGAAAAATATGCATATTGGATGAAATCCGATCGTATGGCACGTTATTGCATGCTTTCAACCATGCCTGACGAAACAAAGGAAAAATATATACACTATGACTCAGCTCATGAGATGTGGCGAGCAATGACAGAGGAAGTCTATGCTGAGAGTCGTCGTTTATATCAAACGAAAAAGGTAAATAAGATTTACATATATTTTTCAACTTTGAATAATTGATTCAAAGATTATGAATATCAGATTCAAAATTTTTGGATAGTAGATTCAAAAATATATGCCACTAATCTATTTTTCTTTTGTCTTTCCTTTTGCAGAATCAGAACCCTAAAAAGGAGGAAGTGACTGATGAGGATTTTGGTAGCAAGTAAGGAGCTGGAGAAATTGGAGAGCAGTAGTTTTATTTAGTAATTTTTATTGTTAGTTGAACAATTTAAATTTCTTTATTTTGTTTTAGAAATTTTAGATTTCTTTAAACAAAGAAAACTACAGTCTAGAAATTTAGTTTATTGTTAATAATTTTGATTATTAATGTTTGGAAACTTATTTCTATTTTTGCATAACATCTATTTCTTTATTAATAAAGTAGTTATTATATAAAGAAATTATCTATTTACTTGTTATGCAAATGCTTTGGGATAAACAAAGTTTACATACTTATATTGAATGACAAATTTTTATAATTTTTGAATTATTTAAAAACAACTAATCCTAGATCTATTAAACTAATTCCGATAGTGAAACATATCTGTGACACTTGAGATTGGACCATATTGGTCTAGACAGAATAAATAGGCTTGTAAAGGATAGTCCTTTAATAGAACCATTTATTGGATCTCTCCCTATTTGTAAATCCTGTCTAGAAAACAAAATGACCAAGAGACTTTTCTTTGCTAAAGGTTCAAGAGCCACAGAACCACTTCAGCTAGTACACATGGATGTTAGCAATCCACTTAATGTACAAGCAAGAGGAGGTTGTGAATATTTCGTCACTTTCATTAACGATTATTCAAGATATGGTTACCTATACTTATGCAAAGAAAATCTGAGACTTTTGGAAAGTTCAAAGAATTTCAAGCAAAGGATAAAAAGCAATTAGGTAAATCACTAAAAAGCGCTTCGATCTGATCGAGGAAGAGAGTACTTGGACTGTGAATTCAAGAACCATCAACGTGAGCATGGCATTCAATTCCAACTCACTACATCTAAAACGACACAGTAAAATGATGTTTCAGAAAGACGGAATAGAACGTTATTAGATATGATTAGATGAATGATGAGCTTCTCATCATTGCCACTATCATTCAGGGGCTATGCGATTCAATGTGTATACACATTGAATAATGTTCCACCTAAGTCTATCCAAAAGACATCCATAGAATTATGGAATGGTTGTAAACTTAGTTTACACCATTTTAGAATTTGAGGGTGTCGTGCATACGTGCTTAATAGGAAGACCGGGAAGTTGGAAACGTGCTCTGAAGTATGTGTGTTTGTGGGATATTCCAAAGAGACTAGAGGTGGAATTTTCTATAGTCCAAAAGAAAATAAAACATTTGTATTGACAAATGCTACTTTTCTTGAATATGGCTATGTTAATAACCACAAACCTCGCAGTAAGATTGTACTGGAGGAGATGGTCTCAAATAAAGTTGCAAAGTCACCAGCAATAACCAATGAAAAACGGGAAGAGGAAACTACTAGTTCTAGTCATAATAGTAGAGAACTTCATTGTAGTGGGAGGGTTAGTAAGTAATCCACACGCTATGAACACGAAGTTCAAATGCTTGTGTTTGACACAAACAAAGACGATCCATTGACATTTTGAAAATGCAATGAATCATTCTGACAAGGAAAAATGGCAAGAAGCCATGAACCAAGAAATGGAATCGATGTGTTCCAATTCTGTCTGGGTTCTTGAAAATCCACCTGAGAATATCAAACCCATTGGTTGCAAGTGGATATTCAAGAAGAAAAGGGGAGCGAATGGGAAAGTAGAGACTTTCAAAGCAAGGCCTATAGCCAAAGGTTACACACAAAAAGAAGGGGTTGACTATGAAGAAACCTTTTCTCCTGTAAGAATGGGTTGACTATGAAGAAACATTTTCTCCATAAACCATGCTAAAATCCATTTGTATACTCTTGTCCATAGCTGCGTGCATGGATTAAGAGATCTGGCAAATGAATGTCAAAACAACTTTTTTGAATGGCTACCTTGACAAAACCATTTACATGTCTCAACCAGAAGGGTTCGAATTAAAAGATCAAGAGCAAAAGGTTTGAAAGCTTCTTAGGTCTTGGAATATTAGATTTTATGACACAAGAAAAACATTTGGTTGTTGAAGAAAATGTTGATGATCCTTGTGTCTATAAACAAATCAAAGATATTATACTAGTATTCCTCGTTCTTTATGTTGATGATATTCTACTCATTGGGAATGATGTAGAGACATTATCAAATGTAAAGAACTGGTTAACTGAACAATTCCAAATGTAAGATTTGGGAGAAGCCAAGTATGTTCTGAGCATTAAGATTCTTAGAGATAGACAAAACAAAACTTTGGCACTGTCTCAAGCAACTTATATTGATAAGATGCTAAAACGCTTTAATAAGCAATACTCCAAAAAGGGTGATATGCCAACCCATTCTGGAGTATTCCTTTCCAAGAAGTAGTGTCTCAAAACACCTCAGGAAAAGGAAGACATGAGACAGTATCCCTATGCCTCATCAGTAGGCAGTCTGATGTACGCCATGTGTGTACAAGACCTGACATTTGTTATGCAGTAGGGATAGTCAGCCGTTATCAATCCAATCCTGGATTGAGTCATTGGATTGCAGTAAAGAATAATCTCAAGTATCTTAGAAATACTAGAGAGACTATATGCTAGTATATTCAGGTGGAGACCTGAACCCCACTGGTTACACTGATTCTGATTTTAAATCAGACAGAGATAGTCAGAAATTGACTTCTGGATCAGTGTTTATTCTTAGAGGAGGAGCATTAGTCTGGAAAAGCATTAAGCAAACCAGCATTGCAGACTCCACCATGGAAGCCGAGTATATAGCGGCTTGTAAAGCAGCTATGGAGGCTCTGTGACTCAAAAGGTTTTACTCTAATATGAAAGTTGTTCCAGAAGTGGAGAAACCACTTGTTCTTTACTGTGACAACAGTAGAGCAATGGCCAATTATAAAGAACCAAGAGGCCACAAGAGGGGAAAGCATATAGAGCGCAAATACCAGTAAGTCAAAGAAATCGTACATAAAGGAGATGTGTCCATTCTGAAGTCGTATCAGAACACAACCTTGCAGACCCGTTCACGAAGACGCTTCTAGCAAAGCAATTCGAGGGTCATGTACGTAATATGGGATTGAGAGAAATGCCACACTTGGTTTAAGTACAAGTGTGAGATTGTTAGGAGTGTGTCCTAAAAGCAAGTAAAGACATTTGTTTTTTTTGTGAATAAATAAATACAATGGTTTATTATTATTGTCATATTTAGATTGTTAAATTATTGTTTGAATAATTTTGTAAATATCAGAAAAATTCCATATTCATTATTGAGGATGTGATCTTGTATTAGTACGAGAGAATTAAGATCACATGAATGAATAAAAATAGTCAACAACAACAAATTAAAGTTATGGAATTCTTTAATTGGAGTTGTAAGTATGGTTTACTGAGTATCATAATGATACAAATAATCTAGATTCGGATTATTGATGTGGTAAGACATCTCGGTAAAGGTGCTTTATATAATATAATTATATATGACATGTACCGATATGAATTAAAGTCTTTATCCAAAAACCATTTAACAATAAAGACTTGTAATTCATATCATAACTGATGATCATTTATAGATCAACCTAAATCCTGAGTGTTCATGAACTCTTGTTCATGTTTATTAAATCTTTTGATTCACTCGTTAAGGTCTCTTCAAAGAATGAGGCTAATGACTTTTGTTTTGGAGATTTAATATCATGGATGGCTGGGAACATGTATCAACAATACATAATCTAATCTTTCCTAACGGATCGTATATTAGTTCCCTTAAGGGTTAATTCTGGAACTGAATGATTTTGAGCTCAAATCGATAATTAGATTATAGATTAATTATTCACTAGTGAATTAATGGTACTTAAGGAATAAGAAGTAAATTAGAAATGTTAAATGGTAATTCTTCCATTCTAATTTATGAACTAATTAATTAGAGGGTTGAACTATTGTAAGATGATTATATCAATGGACGACTTAAGGAAAATATTTCTGTAAAAGTATATCTATAACATAAAGAGTGCAATTCTGAATTTATAGTGGAGTAATATCAGAATTAATAAATTAACTATTATAATTAAAGAGTTTAATTATTTAGTTTCAATTTATTGGAACTTAATGTTATAGGTCCATGGTCCCCGAAATGGCTCAAACAATCACTGTCAAAGGCAAATACAAAAATGGGCAAAAAAGACTTATGTGATAAGTAAAATATTTTTCTATGTATCAAACATAATTATTGATTAATTATGTGTAATTAATTAATTAAGAATTAATTAATTATTTGATTTATCAGAAATATAATTAATTTTGAATTAATTTATTTTTGGGATTTTTGGTATTTAAATAATAATAAAAATTGGAAAAAATCACATGCCTGCACATGCATGTGGTACACATGTGGCACAGTGCACAGGCACTATGCTACACGCATAAGAGATGGACTGAGTCTCTTGATTCCACAATTTTAGTTATTTAAATATTAAATAAATAATGAGATATTTTAATATGATTAAAATATTATTATTTAAACAAAAATCTGATAACTGATCAGTTATTTTGAAGTTGTTTAAAATAACAAATATTTTAATATATTGGATATTATTAAATATGGGATATCAGTTTTCACAGAACGTAAGTTTTCAGGGATAGAAAAATATCTAGGATTCTCTCTGAGAAAAGAGAACAGTGACAAAAACAAAGGTCATTGTTCTCCACAAAACCTAGGTCCAAACTTTATCAGATCTCATGTGTTGAGAACGTCTGATAAATAGTTATTGCCAATTATTTATATAGCGAGCCCACACTCGTTCTTTGTGTGACTGAGATTTCAAGGATTCAGCCATACAAAAAGATAGCAGCAAGGAAGGACCTGTGGTAATTTTTCTATTCTTGTCCTTGATTCAATATATATATGAGTGTGAAGAAGTAGATCTAGAAATCATATGGGATTAATCTGACAATTTGATTGTTTTTCCGCTGCGCATAATCTCTAATTTGATCAATAAAAACCAACAATTGACTCACAACCTACCTGGATGGCCCTCATAATTGACTACCTCAAAACTAGGAGCCTCCCAGCAGACCGAATGAGGCTAGGAAACTTATGTACAAGATACCAAGATACACCTTCTTGGAAGGGAAGTTGTAAAGAAGATGGTATTCTATGCCACTACTAAGGTGTGTAACTCCACCCCAAGCCATAATTTTTTTAGAAGAAATCCATGAAGAATTTTTGCAAAGACCACACTGGGGGGCATAGTCTATCAAAAAAGGTGATTAGGCAAGGATACTTCTGGCCTACAATTAAAGCAGACTCATTCGAATAAGTCAAGCGTTGTGACAAGTGTTAGTGGTTCGCTTCAATCCCGCGAGATCCACTTACCGAGCTCACCATTATGAGCTCTCCGTGGCCATTCGCAGTATGGGAAATCGACCTCATAGGATCCTTACCAACAAGGAAAGGGGGAGTAAAATATGTCGTAGTCGCTATTGATTATTTCACAAAGTGGACTGAGGCCGAACCTCTAGCAATTATTACCTCAAAGAATTTTTTGGATTTCATGGTGAAAAATATAATTTGTAGATACGGGGTACCAAGGAAAATAGTATCAGACAGCGGGACCCAGTTCGATAGCGAATTGATTACACAGTTCTGTGAAAAGAATGGGATAATCAAAAGTTTTTCCTCTGTAACCCATTCGTAGGCAAATGGCCAGGTCGAAGTAGTGAACAAAACTATGAAAAGTTCTATTAAGAAAAGGCTCAAACATGCTAAAGGAAAATGGCCAAAGGAATTACCACAAGTCTTATGAGCATACAGAACGATAGCCCGGACCTCGACAGGACATACCCCCTTCTCCTTAGCTTACGGTTACGAAGTTATGCTACCTATTGAGGTCAAAATCCCAACAATCAGACGTGAGGCATACGACCAGACCTTAAACCAATCCCAGATTGAAGAAACACTAGATTTAATTGAAGAAAAATGAGACGAAGCCCAACTTAAGAACGTTGCATACCAACAAAGGGCTACAAGATACTTCAACAAGAGGGTTCGAGACATAAAATTTGGATTGGGAGATTTGGTGCTCCAACGCATGTTTTTGGCCACACGAGATCCCTCAACAGGCATGCTCGGTCCTAATTGGGAAGAACCATACACAATCGAGTCCATTATTCGACCTGATGTTTATAAACTACCGATATTAAATGGAGAATCGGTACCACGAGCTTGGAATGGTGAACATCTACGACCTTATTATCAGTTTTGTAGGAATGATTTTTATTCATTTGTAACCAAGCTTGTACTTAATTTTTGCTTTTTATTAATAAAGCACCAATTTTTATTCAAATGTTGTGTATTTTTATTATTGTACTTTTTGCAAGCTCTCAAAATTCAATAACCTAAGATTGCAATCATAGGATATTAAGGGGGCATAAGTGGTATACAATAATACCATAAACTCAAAAATATAACATCAATAAAAATGAAATAAAATTAAACAAGTGTATGGATTATTAACCAAACACAAACTAAACAAGTCTGAAATGAACCAGCAAATTCTAATCAACACGGTTAAAAGTTGGAATTCTAGATAAACCAACAAAAATTTATAAGTTGAGACAGAGCTGGAAATTTTTGCAGACAAGTTTCACCTCGCAACCTCGAGACTATACTCGAGGATGAGGAAAAGTTGCTATGATTAAGCAAAAAAAAAAAACTAGACTAATAAGGTTACCCACAAAAAAAAGTATTTTAAACGAAGATACGAGGTGAAAGTAATATTCAATTTTGAAGATAATGAAGTCGAAAAATGTGCAATCAAATAAACTATGTATGAATGCATGGAAATTCGAGCTCAAGCACGTCAAGTATTTGTGTAGATAAACAAATATAGAAATAAGTACTTTATGGGTATGCTCGAAATATTTTGAGGCTAGAAATGTGAAGCATGCGATAAAGGAAAAAGCGTTCAAGGTAGGTGTTGACGCAGTTTTTCGCCAATAATAGATTTAGAAATCTAATAAGAAGGATATTAGTGCTTATTGGTAAACTATAATGAACTTATATGAGCAATTTCTCACACACACAATTTTACGTGGTTCAGTGGTTAAAATCCACCTAGTCCACGGGACAATATTATTACTCTCACAATATCTGCAAAGTTTCTGTATTACAAAAAGCAGTCCCCTTTCCTATCCATTATCCCTGATATTTATAGTGTAATTTCCTAGAGAGGTTTGGGTAACCATGTGCATAAATATGGTAAAAATTTAATAAAGATAATTCCCATTTACATAGGGATACGATTGCCTAATAGAAATTACTCTTGTTATCTCGGACAAGAAATGTGCAATATAGCCTGAGCATTAACGAGCATATAAAGAGCCTCCGAGTCTCTCAGAATCCTTCACTTTGCATCATGACCAAGTTTCCCCGAGCTGAACATCTTCATCGAGCTAGTGATTGGAGAGTATCTGAACCTTAGTTTGGATTAAGTTCAAAGCACCCTAAAGGGGATCAGGCCACTACATGTCTCAAACTGGATCATCATCCTAAGAGGCGACATGATAATTATTTGAATGTCGTACTGCCAAGTCCTAACTCGAGCTCCTCACATCATTATTAGCTAAATTTTTTACTTGCCTGCTTTTTCCACATGATTATCTGCCAATTGTACCCCTAGCTGAGTGATTAAACACGTGCTAATTTTTAGGGTACAACATATTCCCTCCTGGCTCCTGCTCATGTTTGACGCTATTATTTTCTGACACGCACAGTAGGGGCTTTTAGGATTTTGTCATGTAAAATCATGCCTGCCCACTACTCGAGTGTTGAACACGTGGCCGTCTGTAATTGGTGTATGTTCGGGTTTCAAGGACTGTGATAATTGTCTTGTAAACTTTTTGTAGTCGCACGGGTCATTTAACCTTGGCTTTTGGATCTCAAGCTGACCCAGTCGGATGGCCCAAATTAATTCCCAAAACTTACGTATAAATAAGGAGATCAGACCTGAACCTTACCACCTTCGCATTCAAAAATTTCCTTTTAGAAACAAAAATCCCCTTTTTCTCTCAATTTTTTCCAAAAACCTTCATCGCCCTTCAATTTCTCACAAGCTCTCAAGCTCCTGCTTGTAGAAGCATCAATATTCTCATCGAACAAATGTATAAAATGTAAGTATTTCATCATCTGGTTTGAATCTTTCACTTCTTTATTTTCCAATGAGCTCTTTTTACTTCGAAAAAATATTTTTTGTTCAGTACCATTTCGTGTTCTAGCCATGTCTGAGTTCAAATAGGGATCAGTTTAGGCTAAAATAATGATATTGGACTTGTTTAGAAATAAGTTATTTGAAAACTGGGCAAATTTTCTAGGTTTTGCAAGGAAAATGTTGCTAGTGGATCGATTAGGATACCTGTTTGGATATAGAAGTTGAGAGGTTTTTAGGTTTGGCTCTGGGTAGCTTAAGGGTCACGATTCCTTAAGTGATTTTTCATTAAACTGCTTTCAAAAGAAAAGTAGCGAGTTTGATGGGTCTAACACGCGAATCTCGAAGTATTAGGGAATTTCCCGAAACTATAGCGCGTGGCCTAGGATTGCGCGTGGAAACACGTGTTGGTGCTAGGAACTACCTTAGCTCATGTGATTTTTGAATCAAAAAAAGTAAACCACTGAAACCCTTGGGTCACCATACCTTTATCGCTCTAGTTAGTCATTATTTTAGGCCCCCACTAATAGGCCGCTTTGTCATCAGGCGAGCTAGATCATGGCCCCATCAAAGAAAAACATCGTGAGCTCCTCTACTCAGAACAAGAATAAGGACAAACAGATCGCATCCGAATCTCCAATTCCTCACTTCGGCCCAGTGGTGGAGAGGGAGATTGTTGTCGACCCTAACACCTTTTTCGAGGCCGAGCACATCGTGTCCCGAACAACAACGTAGGGGAAAGTGAACAAGATATTGCTGAGCCATGGGATCGAGATGGGAATTGATGGCCTTATTTCCCGACATCCGTTGGAAGGAGAGCGGAGTTGTGCCCCTCTTCAAGATGACTTTGGGGCTTGGAGTGATGAGCACCTGAATGCAGGTGCTTCCCTCCCCTTAGACTAGTACTTCGTAGATTTCTTGAACTACGTTGAACTGGCACTATTCCAACTCCCCCCAAATTCGTATCGACTTTTGGTGGGGTTAAAATATCTATTTTTGAGGCACGAGTGGGAGATCCCCACCCCAGCTGATATTATATACTTCTTCTGCCTCAAGGCTAGTCCTGATCAGAAGTTGCGAGGTGATGGCTTTTACTACCTCACTCGCTTCCCCAACTCGGCCTCCATTATTGACCTCCCCAGCCATCCAAATGACTATAAATGCCAGTTCTTTATGTCGAATAGGTTCAAGAACTACAATCACCGCTATTTCAACCGTCCTCGTAAGTCTATTAACTTTTTGAACTCCATACATGATCTTCCTTATCATTCTTTATTGAGTTTAATCCTCCTAACAGAGTTCATTCTGTGTGAAGGTATATTCAAGAGGACAGGGCGATTTGAGACCCTTGGAGGTCAATATGAAATGGTGTCCCGTCTTCCTCCGAAGAAGAAAGAATTCTGATAGGTAGTGAATGATGCTACCATGGTGGCCTGCAACCTAATACGCAAAGATCAGACGTTGGCTATCAAGATATGAGGTCCATCTCCTGTACTTCCTAAGCTTCTTCCTCCTAAAGAAGTCCTTCCCGCCATTGAAGACACCGAGGAGGAAGAGGATGTGGTGCCATTGGTGCGCAAGAGAAGAGTTCCTGAGGATGGGCAAGATCCTGACCCAGAGCGAGCTGAGTCCGGGGCAGCAGCCGGCACTTTCGGCCAAGGTAACCCATATAGAGAACTAGATCGGGTTGCTGCCAATTTTAGGCTAATTCGTTTCAACCCCCATCAGCTCATGAGTTGACATCCTGTTGACCTGGACCTGAACATAACACTCCTCCAGTGTGTGGATCATCTGGTGGTACGCCATGACCATAGCTATCCCAGATGCACCATTATAGTAGACAATACCCTCCATTTTAGGTCGACCATTTTTTAGGAATACAATACGAATCGTAGGACGTGGCCTTCCTTACATCAGGGTGCATTCTCCCCCAATTTTAGGTAATCCGTAGATGAATCCAACTCGGAAGGAGAGCCTAAGCCCTTAGGACCCAGGGTGTAATAATCCAAGAGTCTCCACCACCTCTGATAGTCCAGAAGTTAGAGGTTTCATCCAGTCTGGTTCATAACCCCGAACTGATCATAGTAGATTCCTCCTCTAGTTCGGAGGGTAGGGTTCTTGCTTTGTTCTTTTCTTTGCATTACATTGACTAACTGTTTCTTGTATTTGACTCCTATGCTCATTCTATTCCAGGTGAAGAGATTGATTTTCCAGATGCCTCAGGTTTAAGGGGAGCCTTCAAGGTTGGTGGGGCCGGAGCTGGGCCCATGGTGAAAAGGCCTAAGGTGCCAAAGAAACATGTTCCCAAGAAGGGAACTTCCACTGGGTCTCCTGTCAAAGACAAAGGTACCAGCTCCACTTGAAATGAGCAATAACAAACTCGACCCCCAGCCCCGGTAACAACAGTCATAGTTCTCGAGGCTGCTCCTCCTCTCCCTCGACATGTACCTTCGTCGGTTCCTCAAGTGATTCGAGGCGAAGCCCCGTCCGCTCAGGTGCCCTCTGTTCACATCCCGGTGAAGCCACTCGAGCTGGAAAGTATCCCTGAAATGTTTCAGGGGATTGTATTTGAGATGGAGAGCCATATGGTGGGCCATGCGTACAAAGCCAATGTTAGGGATCTGAGGGCCATGGAGGAGCGTACTCCCAAAGATGTTCTCGATTTCGCCATGGGAATGAACCTCATTGTAAGCCACTTTCATTCCTTCTATAGTACTTTTTTCTTTATCTTTTTTTTTTACTAACCTTATCCTGTATTTTCCCTCTGCAGTCTGTCCTGACTTAACTCCACGTATTGCTGGGTCCAAGCTACGAGTGATGAGCTCCAAGCCACCCTGATTGCTGCCTAAGAGAGCGAGTGATCCGCCAAAGCTTCCCTGGTTTCCTCCCAGGAGATCGACCAGTCTGTAAAGGCTGCCCTGACTGCTTCCTAGGAGAGCGAACGAGTTGCTAAGGATCAGGTCATGGAAGTGAGCCGTCGACTGGACAAGCTGCAGGTCGAGAATGATAGCCTTAAGAAGAGGCTTGACAAGGCCGAAACCAAAGCCAAGGACGAGGCCGAGAGGGCGAGGTTGGAGATTGCAGAGTTGATGAACTCTCTGGAGAAAATGCTCTATCGGTGTTGGGCTTTCAACCAAGACAGTAATTTCACCTTCATCCAGCCAGGGTTTTGGGAACCTTATCTTGCCAAATTCAAGATTGGATTCTCATAGGAACTCTCTGAGACCGCCGAGGCTTCTGATGTTGCTGAAGGGGATGGCGAGGAAGTGACATCATCCGAGCAAGTCGACGGAGCTCAATGATTCCTTTACTTTATTTTGTATTTTGTAACCAAGTCTCTAGGGATTAAAACAATCGCCTTCGGGCTCAGATTGAGGATTTTTCCCTCATCAAGGAAACTATATGCTTTTGAATACATATTTAATTTGTGATCTATTCGTGTTCCCCTTAGTCTATTGTTTTTTCATGTTTTTGAATTTTGAATTCTTGTACACTTGAAATCTCAGGGGTTGTCTTTAGATCGCGATAAGTTTTTGATGGCTTGACTAATTAATTTTAGTAGATATCTTAGTTGTATCCAAGATTTTGCCTGCCTAATTGCATTATACCTATTAGGAATCAGGCCTCTGACCTGGTCGTATCCATGAGTTTTTAGTCTGCTTAATAACATTGTACCTGTTAACAATTAGGCCTAGGACCTAGTTATATCTAAGGGTTTTGTTTTAGAGATTTCTCAACTTAGTTCGTATTCATAATTATTTTGAAAATCCCGAGCTTTAAAAAGACGTTGAATAATCAATTTTTCCAAACTCTAAGTTTCAAACTTTATCTGAATATGCTGAACTTAAAAGCTCTCTTCAGTTATGTGCCCCCCGAGCGACCAAATTTTATAAATGTTCTAGGCTGCTTCTACAGAATGAGCATGCGATAATAAAATGACAAAATTGATTACATAATAATCCAATTGTTATTAAAATGAAACGACTTTTATAGATAAGCCTTACATGAACAATAATTCCATAAACATTAAAGACAACAAAATTATTGATAATACTTTTTGAGGTGCAGGGCATTCCAGATCTGTGGAACTATTTCTCCATTTAACCGGGCTAGCTTAAAGGTCCTTTTCGCGCAGGAACTCCATGATTTGGTATGGCCCTTACCAGTTCAGCCCTAACACACCCTCCTTGAGATCTTTACTTGCCAAAAACACCCTCCGGAGAACCAAATCACCTAGTTTAAGTCTGCGTCCTTTTACCTTCTAGTTGAAGTAATGAGTGATTTTATGTTGATAATGGGCGAGCTGCAATTGTGACGCTTCTCATTTTTGCTCGATCAGATCAAGGGATGCACTGAGTAGCTCGTGATTCTAATCTCGATAAAAGGTTTTCTGTCTATGGGTTGTCACTAACGCCTCAATCGGGAGCATAGCCTCGCTTCCAAAGGTCAGAGAAAAAAGGGTATGTCCCGTGGAGGTTTGATGTGAGGTTCTGTAGGCCCAAAGTACTTGTGGGAGCTACTTGGGCCATAGTCCCTTGGCTTCATCTAACCACTTCTTTAAGCTCTCTTTTAGGGTCTTGCTTACAGCCTCAACCTTCCCATTAGCCTGCGGGTATGCTACTGACGAAAAACTCTTGGTTATGCCGTATTTTCACAAAGGTTTGTGAAGAGATCACTATTGAATTGAGTTTCATTGTCAGACACGATCTTTTTTGGGAGCCCGAATCGACATATGATATTTTTTACGACAAAATCTAGGGCTCTTTTTGAGGTGATGGTTGCCAAAAGTTTGACCTCCACCCACTTCGTGAAGTAATCAATGACGACAACAACATAACAAGCTCCTCATTTTCCAGTTGGTAAGGAACTAATCAAGTCAATTCCCCATATTGCAAACGACCAAGGGGATGAGATCATGGTTAACTCAACGGGGACTGCTCGGGCAATTATGGCGAAGCGTTGACATTTGTCACATTTCTGCACGTACAAGATCGAGTCCTTTGTTAGAGTGGGCCAAAAATAGCCCTGTCTCAATACCTTTAGAGCCAGGTTTTGCCCCCAACATTTATTCACGATAACGTGGAGCTCGTGTACTTGGGGGAGTAAGGGTTTTCCATCAAAGAATTTAAATTCCATATATTGAGTTATGAAAAATTTCTTGGTACATTCTTCTTCAATTTTGTACTTCCTCTCAAGTGCATCTCATATCTCATTTGCTGATGTTGTGTTGATGTAGAGATCATAGAGATGATCTATAAGGGCGTTGAGTATGTGGCCTCTACATATTAGCTCATATTCTTCCCTTTTCTTCATTTCCTTGATAACTTCTTGAGCATCATCATCTTTGGAGCATCCAAAGCTTTCAAGTCTTTGTCAAGAATGTAGTGAACATTCAATGTTGTGAGAAGAAACTTGATATTGTCTTGCCAACACACAAAGTTTAAGCTATCGAATCGATCTTGTCTCACTAGATCTTGAAACATAAACTTGAGGGCAGAGATAGAGGAGCTTTCTTCCATAGCTTTGGTTAGTAGATAAATCTTAGAGATAGACAATCTTTGATACAAAACTTAGGTTTGAGGTTAAAGATTATTGATTGTTGGGGATAAGACTATACAAAAAGCTTTGTATATTACAATTGAAAGGAATAAACCAAAGATAATCTATTCTCTAATGGGAGAATAATACAAAGAACATAACACAAATAAAACAAGTGGTAGAATGAACATTTAAGTTGTAGAACCTTGATTACATAAAATCATACGTCTACGATTTTATGTGAATCAACACCCAGTTGGAGGAGAATTCAAATTAAAATGGATGCAACATGGACGAATGGTGGAGCTACAATGAGAGTGGTTGGCAAAGATCAAACGGGCTGAATTAGACTCCTATATGTAGAAAAGGTTGAAGCTTAATGACCTATGGAATGGGAGGCATTATTGGCCGCATATATGCAAATGGTCAAAGCAACTCAAGTATCAATTGCATTTGGTATCGGATTGCCATGGTTCGAGTCTTCAATAGAAGAAGCCACCAGATTGAAAACTATCCCTTTTTTTTCCAACTACTAAATAAGATTTGTACTATTGAAAATCTAATAAATAAAAAAATAGCTATAAATTTTTACTTTTTTCACAATATAAAATGAAAATTTTAAAATAAATCCTAAAATTTACTTTTCATCCTTCTCCACCTCTTTTTCTTCTTTTTCTGCATTAGATCCGTTTCATTCTTCAAAACCACTACAGTTTTGCAGACAGTTTTGCAGCGAGGTAAATTGTTGGAAGACAAGACGTTTTAATTATCTTTTAAAATGAATATTTTTTCAACGTTTTAATTATCTTTTTTAAGAAAATAAATATTTTTTTAATTAAAGGGCCACAATTTAATACTACCCAAAATTCAGAAATTCAGAGAGTTTTTTTTTTTTTGGCAATAAAAAAAAACATAGTTTTAATAAATAACAAACATGTTATTGATGTGGCACATTAATTCATAGAAAGAAATCTAACCAAAACTTCAAGTTTGAATAACAATTTAGAAAGAATTTTTAACATTAGATTGGTTAAAAAAAACTATTTATTTATTTTTTAATAAATAAATTTCATTGCCCAAAAAAAAGAACTTTTGAAAATGAATAAAACGGTGTCTATTTAGGCTATTTTTTTAATTCCTTGAACCAATTTTTCATGCTCTATTGGTACCAGGAGAAACCAGACACAGTAGCCATGGTGTTCATCACATCCCTAAACCAGAAAACATTAGCCCTAAACCTAAACCCTAGCTCCACCACTCTTCATGACCTAAAGTTCGCTATCAATGAAATTTCCGGCATACCCATTTCTCTACAACACCTCTTCTTCTCGCAGAGCCTCAAATTGTTCTCAAACACCGATTCCACTCTCCTCTCCGAGCTCGGTGTTCGACCCTATTCAACCCTAACCCTCCATATCCCCTTGGTTGGCGGGATGCAAGCCCCTACTATCCCTAAACCGCGCCTTGATTTCTTGAACTCAAAGCCCCCGTCCAATTATGTCGCTGGGCTCGGTCGTGGTGCTACTGGGTTCACCACTCGGTCTGATATTGGTCCCGCCCGAGCCGCTCCTGACCTTCCGGACAAGTCGGCCACCACAATAGGCGGTGCAGGGGCTTCTGCTGTTGGTCGAGGGCGCGGGAAGCCCGGGGAGGAGGAGGAAGAGGACGATGGCGAGGACAAAGGTTACGACGAGAATCAGAAATTCGATGAGTTTGAAGGTAATGATGTGGGGTTGTTCGCCTCAGCTGAGTATGATGAAGACGATAAAGAGGCTGATGCGGTTTGGGAGGCCATTGATAAGAGAATGGATTCGAGGAGGAAGGATCGGAGGGAGGCTAGGTTGAAAGAGGAGATTGAGAAGTACCGAGCTTCGAACCCGAAAATTACAGAGCAGTTTGCTGATTTGAAGAGGAAATTGTATACTATGTCTTCCAATGACTGGGATAGTATACCTGAAATCGGAGATTATTCGTTGAGGAATAAGAAGAAGAGGTTTGAGAGTTTTGTTCCAGTTCCAGACACACTTCTTGAGAAGGCAAGACAGGAGCAGGAACATGTCACTGCATTGGACCCAAAGAGTAGGGCTGCAGGTGGCACGGAGACGCCATGGGGCCAAACCCCAGTTACCGATTTGACTGCTGTTGGTGAAGGAAGAGGTACTGTATTGTCTTTAAAATTAGATAGGCTTTCAGATTCTGTTTCAGGGTTAACTGTTGTGGACCCTAAGGGGTATCTTACTGATCTTAAAAGTATGAAGATTACTAGTGATGCTGAGATTTCGGATATTAAGAAAGCTAGATTGTTGCTAAAGAGTGTTACTCAAACAAATCCAACACACCCACCGGGGTGGATTGCGGCTGCAAGGTTAGAAGAAGTGGCAGGGAAGATTCAGGCGGCAAGGCAGCTGATTCAGAAAGGGTGTGAGGCGTGCCCTAAGAACGAGGATGTCTGGTTGGAGGCATGTAGGCTTTCAAGCCCTGATGAAGCCAAAGCTGTGATAGCAAAGGGAGTGAAAGCGATACCAAATTCGGTGAAGTTGTGGATGCAGGCCAAGGATTTGGAGCATGATGATGTAAATAAGAGTAGGGTTTTAAGGAAAGGATTGGAAAATATTCCGGATTCAGTTAGGTTGTGGAAGGCAGTGGTAGAGCTAGCTAATGAGGAGGATGCTAGACTTTTGCTTCATAGAGCTGTGGAGTGCTGTCCATTACATGTGGAGCTGTGGCTTGCACTTGCAAGGTTGGAAACTTATGATAGTGCTAAGAAGGTTCTTAATAAGGCAAGAGAGAAGCTTCCAAAGGAGCCTGCTATTTGGATTACAGCAGCAAAGTTGGAAGAAGCTAATGGAAACACTTCTATGGTGGGAAAGATCATTGAAAGGGGTATAAGGGCTTTGCAAAGAGAAGGGCTGGAGATTGATAGAGAAGCCTGGATGAAGGAGGCTGAGGCTGCTGAACGAGCAGGGTCTGTTGCCACTTGCCAAGCTATCATTCATAATACAATTGGAATTGGTGTGGAGGATGAAGATAGGAAGCGAACATGGGTTGCTGATGCAGAGGAGTGCAAGAAAAGGGGTTCCATTGAGACTGCCAGAGCTATTTATGCTCATGCACTTACTGTCTTCTTAACCAAGAAAAGCATATGGCTCAAGGCAGCACAGCTTGAAAAGAGCCATGGGACTAGGGAATCTCTTGATGCTTTACTTCGTAAAGCTGTTACGTACCGGCCACAGGCTGAAGTTTTATGGCTCATGGGAGCCAAGGAGAAGTGGCTTGCTGGGGATGTGCCTGCTGCTCGAGCAATCCTTCAGGAAGCTTATGCTGCTATTCCAAATTCTGAGGAAATTTGGCTTGCTGCATTCAAGCTTGAATTTGAGAACCAAGAAATTGAGAGAGCTAGAATGCTTCTTGCTAAAGCTCGAGAAAGGGGAGGCACAGAGAGAGTATGGATGAAATCAGCAATTGTTGAACGAGAATTGGGGAAGGTGGACGAGGAGAGAAGGTTGCTTAATGAAGGTCTGAAGCAATTCCCATCATTCTATAAGTTGTGGCTGATGCTGGGACAGCTAGAGGAGCGGCTTGGTTGCTTGGAAAAAGCCAAAGACGCTTATGAGTTGGGTCTGAAGCACTGCCCACATTGCATACCTCTTTGGCTTTCTCTTGCTAATCTTGAAGAGAAAATGAATGGACTGAGTAAAGCCCGTGCAGTTCTTACCATGGCCAGGAAGAAGAATGCTCACAATCCTGAACTCTGGCTTGCTGCAGTTCGTTCTGAGCTCAAGCACGGCAACAAGAAAGAAGCTGACATTTTGATGGCAAAGGCACTACAGGAGTGTCCCAACAGTGGTATACTGTGGGCAGCCTCGATTGAGATGGTACCTCGTCCCCAACGCAAAACCAAGAGCTCGGATGCCCTCAAGAAATGTGATCATGATCCCCATGTTATTGCTGCCGTGGCTAAGTTGTTCTGGCATGATAGGAAGGTGGATAAAGCTAGGACTTGGCTCAACAGGGCTGTGACTTTGGCTCCTGATATTGGTGATTTTTGGGCTTTATATTACAAGTTTGAGCTTCAGCATGGAAGCGATGAGAACCAAAAGGATGTTTTGAAAAGATGTGTTGCTGCTGAACCAAAGCATGGTGAGAAATGGCAAGCAATATCAAAGGCAGTGGAGAACTCTCACCAACCAATTGAAGCAATCTTGAAGAAAGTAGTGGTTGCCCTTGGGAAGGAAGAAAGTGCCGCGGAAAAACACTAGCTACTAGTTCTTCTATGTTGTAGATTTTTTGCTTCTCTCAAGGTCACGTGGTTGAACATTGTAAGGATACCATTTTTATACAGGGTAACCTTTTATCCTCTTGTTCTTCTGAACTTGTTCATTTATTTACAAGTTCATCATTTACATTACTCTTGGGAGCTGTTCTGATGCTTCAAGCATATTTATTGCAGAAATAGAGTGGTGGGGTTATCGTATTTTTTCTCTGTTCAAACATATTTTCAGTTCATTTTTTCAAGTGCTTCCTTAATTTACCTTGACCATATTGGCTATTGCTTTTCTAAGCGGGTTTTTTAGATTCTTGGGACTTCTTTTCTTATCTTGTTTCTTTTGTGGGGTCACATTGTAATTTGTTTTTGTTCCCTTGAACATTCCTTTCTTTTCATTCTCTTGGAGCTGTAACCTATTTGTTCATGTAAAAATGAGTGTCACCTTTATCATAATGAACATGCTTGTGTCATTACTTTAGTTTTATCGGCTGATTCAACTGAATTCAGGATGGTTTGTACTGTTTGAGGTTTAGCTTTTATGCATGAAGTAACCCACTTTGATAGTTGTTGAATGGCCATTTAAGTTTCGATAAGGAGTAATTTTCCCTCCCTCCGAACTATTCTGCATTGCAAATTCCTCTTTGTGACAATATTTCATTTCCCCCCCTCCCCTTAACTATTATCTTCTTCTAGCCTCACCACAATGAGGCATATTTTGAATGCTAACAGGGAAATAAGGAGCAAGTAATATCACAGAGAATGTAGGAGTAGATGCTATGAAGATGTGGATGGATAAAAGTGGCCCGTCTTTGAAAATAAGATTTATTCTTTCAAGGTAAGCAAGTATGTAATTGCTCCCTATCCAACTTCATAGAAATACCGTACTTAAAACATATTCACGATGTTTGCTTCTTGACCTTTCTCAAATTGTTTAATCAGTTTTAATATCTTGAAAATCGTGTATGTTAAAGATTGGAAACTCCATCTAAAAGGTTGAGATTTTAATATTTCTTACTAATGTTATGGTCCTTGTGTTGTGGTACTCACATCAACGTCTATGGGGGGTTATGCAGGGATTCTAAGAACTGAAAAAAAGTTTCAGTTTCCTTTTTTCTTTTTCCTTTTCTAATTGGCTAAGACCATCTCTAATAGATGTTGTATATTTTGGCCAAATTTGGCCCAAAATGTGTCAATGCTAATTAGACCCATTTTTTGCACTTGTACTTCAATGCAAAATGTGTAAACTAGATAAATAAGTCAATACAAATACAAATGTTAAATGCTTATTGAAAATATACAAAACAATCAATTTTCTTTTATTAAAAGATAAATTAAAAATTAGAAATATTTTTCAATTAATATATCGTATTAATGGGCTGCAAATGAGTAATTAAAATTTTTTATATTTATTGTGGGCCAAATTTGACACATGTTATATTTTGTACTAAATTTGGTACAATTTTTAGCATGTGTCAAATTTGGTATAACTTTTAGCATGTGTCAAATTTAACACATTTTAGACTACTATTGGAATTCCATTTTATAAAAATGAGTTAAAAAATGACTACTATACAATGCAGTCCATTGTTGATGCTCTAAGCATAGTACTTTTTCCTTTATAGTGACAAATAAGCTGTAATTTCCTTTCTAACATGGAATAGTTAATATAGGATTTTTTTTATGAATTTGGAAAATCAATGATAGACTACATCTTCATAGATACATTAATGAAGACTTGCTACATAGGAGGAGAGTACAATACGGGGGCAGAGGGAGAATGAGAGGGTTTAGAGAAAATTCAGAGAAAAGAATGGGATAAGGGGGGAGAAAGAACTAGAAGTGAAAAAGCAAGGATTACTTTCAATAAATACAGTTTTGACTTAAATTGATCAAGAAGCATAGTCACTCACCACCTACCAATTTCTTCCCATGGACTTTTAATGGAGCCTACTTTAGCTTGCTAGAATTTAGTTCTGCATGAAAGAAGATAATATGATGATATACCATATTATTTTGGTAATTTTATCGTTTAATTTTTGAAGTTTTATAATTTCTTAGAAAGATTTTGTGGTGTTCTGATGCACTGCAGATTTCCTGAATAGTCTGCCTACTATTTGTTTATCATGCTTTATTTGCTTAATAGTCTCTTTTTGACTTTACGGCCTTGAATTGTTATTATCCTTTATGAAAGGGAATGGAGAACGATTTGGGATAGTTGGTTTATTAATATTCTCATTCTAGTTGCTACTCTTATCACCATATAGTTGTTCCCTTTATAGCTTGACCTTGATTGGATTTGTTCAGGTATATACCAACAGGGTTTCTATTTGATTCTCTATGTACAGAACCAGGGCCTTGGAATTTGGCGGTACAAAATTTTCTATTATTTTATAATTGGTGTTGGAATAAGCATAAAGGTTATTTATGGAACAATTTACTAATACTAGAGGAACGATTGAAATTTATCTGATCATTACTTATCTGCATCTATGGAACAAATTGGCAACTAGTATCAAGTTTTGAACTTTATGAGTACATTTTATAGAATATCCAGCAACTATATCAGTACACAAGGTGAAAATAGTATAAAATAGAACTTTACTATCTCGCTGAAGGAGGTTGGCATATGATTTTTGTTGGTTGTATGATAAACTAGCTATTATTTCTTATTGGTTTTTTCGTCAAAAGAGAAGTTCCTTTCATTGCCAATATTCCCTTGTGATAATAGTGCTTTGAAGTTAAAGATAAATGGAAATGATGATTTAATTTGTAAAAGCATTTTTAATATTGTTATCAAAGAAATGAAAATAATACTTTCTCGTACATTTCATTGAAAATATGATATATCTTTATAGGGAGATTCTTACGTAGGTACATCATTTTTGTCTAGGATTAATTTTTTTTATGACTCAATGTTTTTTTATATTGCGGTGTACGTTGTAGTTATAGTAGACATTTTACCTGCTTTTGAGAAATTCGAAATAATTTATGGTATTGAAATTAAGGTGCAACATTCAGTTGCATGTGTGCATGTTTTTTTAATACGAGTGTAGAATAGATTGTTTGAATCTGATTTTGATACTGTAAATTATTCGGATTTTTTTGAAAACTGGTGGGATGCTTGCTATAATTTTCACGTACACTATCATATTAAAAAAATATTGGGTTATAATTTCTTTAAGTGTCAAAAATTAAAACACTCATGTCAATAGGGATAAAAGTGATGACCCTACTTAAAAAAAAAAAACTCCATATATTTATATATATGCTAAGAATTCTATATTATAAAACTATACAAATTAGTATCGTTATACTAATTGGAATTATTAGGGCTGATTATACAACTAATTATGTCTAGCTTGTTGAATAGATAATTAGAGCTTACATGAATACGTACCCTGATGTTCTTCAATCTTAATATATTTTATAGAAATCATACCTTAATTTTCGGTGGACAAAATAACAGTCAATTTCAATGTATTTACAGGATTTGCGATATGAAGAACAACTTATATATTACACCACAATTTTAATGGTACTAAAGTTATAAGACAAGTATACTAAAGTTATAAGACCTACTTCTCACACACTGCCATAGCTTGGTCTGTTAGTTGAACTTAAAATTAGTCATAGCTTTGAAGACTAAAGGACATAGGGAACGAGTTTAATCGAAGTTTGCAAAAATTGAGTGTGATATTTTTATCCTTGAACTCTTTCACTTTAGTGTTCATTTTTTTATTTCATAATTGTCTATTTATTTATTTTGCCTAAGTTTCATTTATGATTTAAAATAAATAGTTTGCCTTTAAAGTTTCGAAAAAGTTTTAAATTCCTAATTCACTCCCCCATCTTGGAGCCATTCTTGAGCTAACAAACAAACAAACTGCAAGCATTATTACTTCTCAGCTCATTGCCACACATTTGAGATATGCTTATGGTATTGATTAGCATGTAAATTCATATTATTAGGTGCATCTTGGTGGAATATTAGAATTAAATCATGTATTTTTTTTAGTTTAAATGCAAAAATGATTTAAAATGGAAATATTAAATTTAATCTAATTTTGTGTTAATTTCAGATTTAGAGTAAAAATGGTAAACATGAAATTGTGAAAGAAGAATGTGAGAAGCTCATATCAATTCCCTTTGAAAGGCCAACACTCAAAATAGATATATAACATAAATATATCAATTCCCTTTGAAAGGCCCAAGACTCCAAATATATATATATAACATACGTATATAAAGAGGAACCAGAAATTTGATAAATATGCATTTTATATGGTATTTTCTGTTTTTTTTTTTTTTTATGGGATTAGTTTCCATATTTTTGTAATAATTTAGGAGTAATACCATATTTTATTTTATAAAATTATAGTGGCTAATTTTGAATTTTTTTAAGGGTATTTTAGTAATTATCGTTATTATTTTAATTTATTTGATTTTACAGATGTTGAAAAACGTTTATTAGTAATATATATTAAAAAATCACAAAAAGTTGATTTCGTGCCTCTTCGTTTTTGCCATGCAGGTACTTGAGTACCTATAGCCTCCATTTTCTACTAGGTTGCTTCCTTCCCACGCTTTATTTTTTGCGCATTTAGTGTTCTCATGTTCTTCAATCTTTTCGTGTTCTTCATTTTATTTTTAGTTTTTACTCTATATTGAGAAATTCGAATATTGCCGATCGTTCGTTGGGTGTTCTACGTGGTGAGTTTTTGGTTACATCGGATACTTAATATTTTTCTAATTTGTTTGGATATTGCTTTGGATTTTTTTTTTTCACTTTATATTAGTTTGTTTCAACTTTAATTTTTTTGCTAGTTGTGGGCAGTTGATTTTGTATCACTGTTAATGAGGGTTTTTCAGTTTCAAGCACATTTTGTTTGTTAGTTTTTAAGTGGGAAATTTTTGGCTGGTTTTTATTCAGTTTTTCCTTTATGTTTTTAATCACGTTTTTGTTGATTTTTTTACTGAGAAGTTTTTGGTAGTTTTTTTTTATTCTGTGCAATACATATATATGTTTTTCACTTTGGATTTTTTTTGTTTGTATATTACTTCTGTAGTGCATTTTGCATTTAAGTTCAATCAACACTGATGGAATAGTCGGAGTTAGTTCCTAGAGGTAGTGATACTAGAGTTGGTGAAGTTGGTGGTGCATCTGTTTCTAAGAATATTGCTCAGAATGTGTGATGCTGAGAAGAAATATTCTGAAGATGTAGAAAATTCTTCCAAGGTCGCTGGCGTTGGTGATGAGATTGGTGAAGTCTATAGTAAGGAAGAAGAGTAAATCTCCAGCAAATTTCAAACAAAAGAGTAAATCTTCTGCATATGGAAGTAATAAGGTTAAATTTGATGCATTGGGAAGTAAATATGGTAAATCTGATGCCACTGAGACAAAGCATGTTGTGGTATGATTTTTTGTTTGTTTTTTTTTCTAAAATAAATTCATATGATGATGTTAATGAAACCAGGTTCACATTTTGTGTTTGTGTTTGTTTTTTTTTATCGTTTGACATTTTTTTCGTAAAATGTTTCTGTTTAACAATTATTGGTTATATGTGTAACTGGTTACTGATATATAAGTTTACATTTAAATTTTTATGAAACCGGTTACATGTTTTGTAATTGGTTTCTTTGTTCCTTTTGCAGGCTCATTTAAAGATCAGTCCCTCTAAGAGGTTTGGAAGTAAAGCTCAAAGTTTCAATGACAAGCTTGTTATTACGAACTTGAAAAAAAAATTCATTGCAAAACAAAAAGAAATGTTTAAGAAGACGCCATTTGGGCACTTCTTAAATGTTTATGATATTTATTTCCAAACCCAACTGGCACAACTTGTTTTGTTGAGAGAGGTTTATCATGAGAGGGCGGATGAGGAGTTTGCCCTTGTTATAGGTCTTAACTGCAATGATATTTCTGATTTAACTCTTTTTCATACAAAGAAGATTGCTTTTAAGAAAAAAAATATTTGGTCGTTTTAGTGGTAAAGTGTCAAAGGTAGAATTGAATAATGCTTTCAATAGTGAAGAGTGAGGAGTTATCTGTTAGGAAACTACTTGTATGGCTATACCTATTGTACCGTAAAAGTAATCGTGGATTCAATCACTCAGCTAGGGTTACAACTGTCAAAATAACACATGGAAAAACCAGGCAAGTAGAACATCTAGCTAACGTTGATGTAAGCAGCTCGAGTTAGGACTTGGCAGATCGCCTTGCAGGACAATAATCCAGTTTGAGACATGTATTGACCAAATCACCTTTAGGATGCTCTGAACTTAATCCGAACTAAAATTCGGACACTCTTCGATCACCAGCTCGATGAAGATGTTCAGCTCGTGGAGACTTGGTCATGACGCACAGTGAATGTTCCCAAAAGGCT
Source organism: Humulus lupulus (assembly GCF_963169125.1). Taxonomy (NCBI): domain Eukaryota; kingdom Viridiplantae; phylum Streptophyta; class Magnoliopsida; order Rosales; family Cannabaceae; genus Humulus; species Humulus lupulus. The sequence continues at coordinate 126,654,374 of NC_084794.1, forward strand.
TAGAGGCTCTTTATACGCTCATTAATGTCCAGACTGTATTATACATTTATTGTTCGAGATAACGAGAGTAATTTCCATAGAAAATCGTATCCCTATATAAATGAGAATTATCTTGGTTGATTGTTTACCATATTTATGCACACGGTTACCCAAACCTGTCCTGGAATGTCCACTATAAATATTAGGGATAATGGACAGGAAAATGGACCACTTTTTGTAATACAGAAACTCTGTAGAAATTGTGAGAGAATAATATTGTCTCGTGGACTAGGTGGATTTTAACCACTAAACCACGTAAAATTGTGAGTGTGAGAAGTTGTTCATATAGTTCATTACGGTTTAGAAAATAACACTAATATCTTTCTTAATCTACCATTGGCGAAAAACTGCGTCAACAGTTTGGTGCTTTCATTGAGAGTTCTTTAATGCTTAATCTTTTACAAGTTTCATTCAAACATTCATCATGGTGGTTACTCGATCAATGCATGACAATGAAATGGAGCAGCCTGGTGGGCAAGTGGCGCATCATATGGTCATTCCCATTGAAAAAGGCCCAGGCGTTCAACAACGTCTTGGAAAGCAACAGATGAGCCAAGATGATGCTGGGAGTTCAGTGTCACTCCCAAAAACTCCTAATCTAGGATATCTAACAACCATCAAGATGTAGAATGCCCAATTAAGGAGCCATCTCGCTCGGGCTAACAGGTAGATCGAGGAGGTCTTGGATTGGTTACTCCATCTTGCAACCAATGCTAACGTCAGAAATAAGCAAAGTGGGTCCCATAGGTCCCACATGAATAACCGACCTAATCTCACTCGTTCTATTAAAACTACAACTCTGAGCTTTGTACCTTCAGAGCGAAATTAGCGGAGTGCTCAACCTGCTAATCATCACAGGAACCATCATCCCCATGTTAGTCGATCGGTCAGAATTGTGACCCCCAGCTCTATACCTTCCGCATAGATTCCAAGGAATGTTCACAACAACCCAACAGGGCGAGCTGGGACAAATTCACGAAGTTAAAATGCCCCAGCAAATCCACCTGTGCCGCGATTAGAACAACAGGTACAGAGGACTCGAGAGAATGGGGTAGAGCCGAGACATGCTAATTTAGTCTGACCTGACGAGATGAGGATAGCCTCGCCAATAAGACACCCGCCATCACCGGTTCGACATCCAACACCACCGCACCCATAGAGGGATGCTTTAGTTTGTGGGAATAGAAGGAGAAATCCTCCCCCGTCAGTGGACACCTATGTCCCACAAGCTTGCGTTGATAATCCAGGTCCTCGTTCTCAGCCGCGGGTCATAAGTTTCGCTAATGGAAGTTATTGGACGGGGAGCCAGCGTGGTGCCAGGTCTGAAAGTGACCCGAGGAGTCATCTGAGTTCCGCACAAAGTCCTTGTTCCGATTCTCATCCTGACTTGCGTGACCATCTGAATTCACAAAGAAGGTATCCAGCTCGCAATGATGATATGAGTTATACTCAACATGGGGGAGGTCCATCTATCCTGCGCGACAATGGGAATGTCCCACCTGACCAAGCTCGAACTTGGAGGGAAAACAACCCATCAAACACGTACAATAGGATGGGGGCTGGCGAACAGCCCCCACCTAATCTAGAGATCAAAGATCCAACCCTCGAGCGTCTGGCCTTGATGGAGGAGTAGATGAAGAAGCTTTTATCTAGAAAATGAATTGATGATTGTGATTTCGATGAGGAGCTCGAGCCTTTCGCCCCAAACATTGCAGCAGCTGTGTATCCTGTAGGCTTCAAGATGCCGACCATGCCTAGGTTTGAGGGAAATTTAGATCCATCCGACCACCTCGAGATGTTTAATACGCTGATGATGGCCCACAAAGTTGGGTTTGAACTAAGATGTATTTTGTTCCCCACAACTCTAACCAGACCTGCCAGACACTAGTTCAAAAAATACAAAAAACATTCGATCAGTTCGTGGAAGAAGTTGTCTTCCGAGTTTAAGAGATCGTTCCGAGCTTCAAAGGAAACTCGTGTAGAGGCCGACTCATTGGCCAACATAAAACAACAACCTGGTGAGTCCTTGAAATCATATCTAAGTAGGTTCACCAACGTTCCAATATGAGCTCTAGATGCTGATGATAGTTCCAAGCTCATGGCAATGAGGACGGGAATCACGGTAGGAGGTGATTTATGGCAGGAACTCCAGCGAAAAGGAGTTAAAAGTGTAGATGAGTTCTTGGCCCAGGCTCAGGAATGGATAAATTTTGAGGAGGCGCGATCTGTTGTCGCAGGAACTAGCCAGGTCCCTATTCAGCCCGCTGGAGGGGTGACAAATGTTGCATCTACGGCTCAACCTGTTACCCATAATAACTAGGTGGGAAACAATAAGAGGAAAAGGGAATGGTGAGGGCGACCAGAATAACACAAAGAAGAACAAGCCCGAGGAAAATTTCAAGCCAATCTATGCCGCCTACACTAGCTTGACAGATACATGGAAGCATATTTTCTTGGCGAATTCTAATCGCCTTCAGTGGAAGAAACCAGAGCCATTAAGGCACCAGAGGGCGAAGAGAGATCCCTCTAAGTTTTTCCGATATCACAATGACATCGGACATAACACTGATGATTGCTGAAAATTGAAGGATGAAATCGAAACTCTCATTCAGGCTGGATCGTTAGCCCAGTATGCCCGAAACCGAGTCGCTCCCAATCAATCAGCCGGGCAGAATTCTCGTCCAGCTCCGGAAACTCCGATAGGTCAGCCTAGGACTCAGATGGATCAAGGGAACCAAGTTGACTCTCCTCCAATAGTAGGAGGTGGTATAACCACTATTTTCGGAGGACCTCATTTGACGGGCACAAGTAGTGGAGCCCAAAATAGGTATATATAGGACCTGAAAACTCACAACGACATTGAATTTATCCCGAAGCAACGGTTATCAAAACAACAGCGGTTGGAAAAACAACCAATCATTTTCACGGAAGAGGACGCTAGCCACGTTTAGTTCCCACACAATAACCCGTTGGTGGTAGCCGTTCAACTCACTAACTGAAGGGTACAAGAATATTGGTTGATAATGGGAGCTCAGTAAATGTGCTTTTCAGGTCCACCATAGAAAAGATGGGATTATCCATAACCGATCTTAAGGCGATGATAACTCTTGAATAAAGAGTTATTTTATGTGCTTTTGAACTTATAATTGTGAAAAAATCATGGGTGATGTTAGTTTATTTTTAGATTTTTGTAGCTAACCTTGATGTTTTCATTATCTTAATTAAGTGTAATTATCTTTTAGTTTTTAATAGCTATTGGGTTAAAGATAATGATTTCATGGATAAATGTTTGCACAAAGGAATGAGCTAACATATGAATCTATTGTGATAATTTTGTGTTGATGGCTGAATATTCAGGTTTGCTGCAGCAAACCTGAAGCATTTTGATCAGGCATATTTTGGAGCACATGGTACGTGTGGCAGTCAAAGGGTGAGCTGACATTTTGGCTGAGGTGGAAAGGGCAGAAAGACTATTCAGCATGTTGGAGAAAAGGACAAAAATGAGAGGAAATGAGGACTTCATGCTTTGGGAGAAAAAGGGGCATTATGGTACTTTTGGAGAGAGAAGGGAAAAACCTAATATACATAAAAGAAGGCTTCAGCCATAACAAGTACCTAGCAACCATTTTTGGCAAAGAAAAACTAGAAAAAAATAGAGGAGAAAAGCTGAGAAGACCAATAAGGAAGAAGGAGAACAAGCATAGAAAGCTCAAGCATCATTTTAGATTTGTTCTTTCTTCTTTTCCTAAACTTTATTTTATTAATTTCTGAGTTGGATTCTAAATCTGAATATTATGGGCTGTTTTGATTGTGAATTAATGTCTATGAACTCAGCCATGAACTAATTTTTAGGTGGCTTGAATTGTTGATGAACCCTATGTTATAGTCTATAAATTTCTTGCACTTTATTCTAGTAAAATCTCCTTTGTTCATTCAAGTGTGCTTACATTAATTTCTTGTTGTTGTTTGGCCAGCAATGACAAGTTATTTAATTATGTTTAATGCTAGAAAGATTAAATGTAATGGGAAAAGCTTGGATGACACAAGTCATAATCTAGGTTAGGTTATGTTAGTAAGTAACATAGGGATATGTTATTTGCCTTGTGTAACTTTAGAGAATTAAACTTTGATTTGCATTCTTAAATCTGATTTTGCATAGGAATATGTTTAATTAGGTGGAAGAATTAATGTCATAAAATTTGGGTAAGTTTTATGAGTGTTTAAATGAATTCTTGTTAACCTGGGAGTTTTGCTAGAATATTGCTGCAGCAATATGTCCGCAATTTGTTCAGGATGAATAATATAGGGGAATTCAATAATTCATGTCCATTTTGCAATCCATATATTTCTCTCAATTTTCTTGTTCAGTTCAGTTTTTAATTTCAGTATTTCCATTTTATTTTAATATTTTGCTTAGCCTATAAACAACCCACTTGATTTTTAAATTTTTAAAATTGTTTAGTAATTGTTGTGCTTACTTTTTTAATTTGCAATCCCTGTGGAGACAATTTACTTATCATTATATTACTTGTGTGATTACGTGCACTTGCGTATTTAAAATCAATATTAAATTGATCACAACAAGTTTTTGGCGCCGTTGCCGGGGATTGAAATTAGAAATTCTTGTAAAACCAATTACTTGCAATTTATTTTTTTTCTTTGTTGAGCTGACTTTGTTTGCTTGCTCTTGTGTTTCCTCAGGTGATTTACTATATGAACGAGCAAGAAGACATTGAACTAGCTCCTATTGACCCTGAAATTGAAAGAACAATTAGAAGAAGACTAAGGGAACAACGGGCTCAAAATTGCCTTAATATGGCTGAAGAGGTTGAAGGAGTTGAGGCTGCTAATAATGTCACTAACACAATTGCTATGGCTGATGATAGAGAGAGAGCCATAAGGGAGTATGCTGCCCCCATGTTTAATGAGCTTAATCCGGGCATTGTTAGGCCTGAAATTCAAGCACCCCAATTTGAGTTAAAGCCCGTGATGTTCCAAATGTTGCAAACAGTGGGTCAATTTAGTGGGCTGCCTACTGAGGATCCTCACCTTCATCTTCATTCATTTTTGGAGGTGAGCGACTCTTTCAAGCTACAAGGAGTGACTGATGAGGCCCTAAGGTTGAAAATTTTCCCTTTCTCTTTGAGGGATCGAGCTAGAGCTTGGCTCAACACCCTTCCTCCTGACTCGGTGACTACATGGAATGAGTTGGCTGAAAAATTCTTGATGAAGTACTTTCCCCCTACCAAAAATGCCAAGTTTCGCAATGAAATCATGTCATTTCAGCAGCTGGAAGATGAATCATTCTGTGAAGCTTGGGAAAGATTCAAGGAATTATTGAGAAAGTGCCCATAACATGGGATCCTGCATTGTATACAAATGGAAACTTTCTACAATGGGCTCAATTCTTCCACTCGTATGGTGTTAGATGCTTCAGCCAATGGGGCTATTCTCTCTAAGTCCTATAATGAAGCCTATGAGATTTTGGAGAGGATAGCTAGCAACAATTATCAATGGTCCAATGTTAGAGCCTCAACAAGTTGAAAAGTGGCTGGCATACTTGAAGTGGATGCATTGACAGCTTTGACTGCTCAAGTTTCTTCAATGACTAACCTTCTCAAGAACATGAGTTTGGGGGGAATGGTACAACCAGCTGCTATGGGACAAGTTGCTGAGGTATCTTGTGTTTATTGTGGAGATGGGCATGCATTTGAGAGTTGTCCTTCGAATCCCGCTTCAGTTTTTTATGTGGGGAATCAAAATGACAACTGAAATAACCCATATTCAAACTCTTACAATCCGGGGTGGAGGCAGCATCCAAACTTCTCATGGGGGGGGGGGGGGGGGTCAAGGAGCTAGTTCAAGTGGAGCACTAATGCAAAACAAGCCTACATATCCACCGGGGTTTTCTTAACAACAACAAAGAGCTCAACCACCTCCTCCTCAAGTGTCTCAATCAAGCTCTTTGGAGAGTTTAATGAAGGAATATATGGCCAAGAACGATGCTGTGATTCAGAGTCAAGCGACATCGTTGAGGAATCTAGAAACTCAGTTGGGGCAGCTTGCTAATGAGCTAAGGAATAGACCACAAGACACCTTGCCTAGTGATACAGAAAATCCAAGGAAAGATGGCAAGGAGCATTGCAAGGTGGTTACCTTGAGAAGTGGTAAAAATGTGGAATTGACTGAGGATAATTGTACTAGAAACAACGAGCCCACTTCAATCCAAAGTAGTGGGGACAAAGGAGACAAAGCTGTGAATTAAAATTTTTTAAATGTTGATCCTGAAGGAATTGCTGCAGCAATTCCTCCGCAAAATGCTACAGGAAAGCCTATAAGCAAGCCCCCTCCACCATTTCCTTAGCGCTTTCAAAAGCAGCAACAAGATAGTCAATTCCGAAGATTTTTAGATGTTTTGAAACAACTTCACATCAATATACCATTGGTGGAAGCTTTGGAGCAAATGCCCAACTATGTGAAGTTTTTGAAAGATATTTTAACTAAAAAGAGGAGGCTCGGTGAATTTGAAACAGTGGCGTTGACTGAAGGGTGTAGTGCTATATTGAAGAGTAAAATTCCTCCTAAATTGAAGGATCCAGGCAGCTTCACAATTCCTTGTTCTATTGGTGGTAGAGATGTTGGTATAGCACTTTGTGACTTGGGGGCTAGTATCAATTTGATGCCCATGTCAATTTTCAAGAAGTTGGGGATTGGAGAAGCAAGACCAACCACAGTCACTTTGCAATTAGCGGATCGTTCTATGGCACACCCGGAAGGAAAAATTGAAGATGTAGTTGTGCAAGTTGATAAATTCATCTTTCCGGCTGATTTCATCATCCTTGATTATGAAGCAGATAGAGATGTTCCTATTATCTTGGGTAGGCCATTTCTATCTACCGGGAGGACCTTGATTGATGTACAAAAATGGGAGCTTACTATGAGGGTGAATGACCAACAAGTGACTTTCAACGTGTTCAATGCTATGAAGTTTCCAGAAGAGGTTGAGGAAAGTTCTAGGCTAAGTGTAATTGAGTCTATTGTTGCTGAAAAATTCCATAAGGAAGCTTGTAAAGATGGAGTGGGGGTGAGGTCACTTGAAGAGCTTGAAAACTTAAGTGAAGAGGAAGAAAGCCAAGTTACATGGGTAGAGTCAAAGCAGCCCTTTGCTAAATTCAGGAGGCCTTTTGAGTCATTGAACTTGTTGGAAGGGAATTTTAAGCCTCCTAAGCCTTCTATTCAAGAGCCACCAAAATTAGAGTTGAAGCCTTTGCCTATTCACTTGAAGTATGCTTATTTAAGAGATAATGAGACCTTGCCTGTGATTATTTCAGCCATGTTAGGAGCTGAAAAAGAGAGTTTGTTGCTGGCTGTTTTGAAGAAATACACAAGGGCCATTGGTTGGACTATGGCGGATATCAAGGGGATAAGTCCCTCATTTTGTATGCATAAAATTCTGTTGGAGGATTGCTGTAATAATTCTGTTGAGCAGCAGGGAAGGCTTAATCCTATCATGAAGGAAGTGGTTAGAAAAGAGATAATTAAGTGGCTTGATTATGGAATTGTTTAGCCAATTTCAGATAGTTCTTGGGTAAGCCCAATTCAGTGTGTTCCTAAAAAAGGTGGAGTCACGGTGGTGGCTAATGAAAATAATCAGTTGATTCCCACAAGACAAGTGACGGGGTGGCGTGTTTGTATGGACTATCAGAAGTTAAATAAGGCTACTCGTAAAGACCACTTCCTGCTGCCATTCATTGACCAAATGCTTGATCGGTTGGCGGGAAAGGAGTTTTATTGTTTCCTCGATGGGTATTCAGGCTATAATCAGATTTCCATCGCCCCAGAAGACCAAGAGAAGACTACCTTTACTTGTCCTTATGGCACCTTTGCCTTTAGAAGGATGCCTTTTGGGCTATGCAACGCCCCCGCCACTTTCCAACGTTGTATGATGGCAATATTTTCAGATATGGTGGAGAAGTCTCTTGAAGTCTTCATGGATGATTTTTTAGTATTTGGGGAGTCTTTTGACACTTGTTTGGCTAACTTGGAGCAAGTCTTGGCTATATGTGAAGAAACAAACTTGGTACTCAATTGGGAAAAATGCCATTTCATGGTTCAAGAAGGCATTGTGTTGGGCCATAGAATTTCTAACAAGGGCATAGAAGTGGATAGAGCAAAGGTGGAAGTTATAGAAAAATTGTCACCACCTACTACAGTCAAGGGGTTTAGAAGCTTTTTGGGGCATGCGGGCTTCTATAGGAGGTTTATAAAGGATTTTTCAAAGATTTCTAAGCCCCTTTGTTCCTTACTTGAGAAAAATCGAGCATTTGAGTTCACCAAGGAGTGTCAAGAAGCATTTATGACTTTAAAAAAGGCTTTTATCACCGTACCCATCATTATAGCTCCGGATTGGTCTCTCCCCTTGGAATTGATGTGCGATGCTAGTGATTCTGCTGTGGGTGTTGTACTTGGGCAGCGAAAAGAGAAGGTTTTTCATTCCATTTACTATGCAAGCAAGACATTAGCCGATGCCCAATTGAACTATACTACCACCGAGAAAGAGCTTTTGGCAGTGGTGTTTTCTTTTGACAAGTTTAGAGCTTATCTTGTGGGGACTAAAGTGGTGGTTTATATAGACCATTCAGCGATCAAGTATCTAATTGCCAAAAAGGATGCTAAGCCACGACTTATTTGATGGGTGTTGCTTCTTCAAGAATTTGACTTGGAAATTCGGGATAGAAAAGGAACGGAGAACCAAGTTGCTGACCACTTATCTAGACTTGAAGATGGAAGTGAAAAGCAAAGTGAAGGGCCTATTAAAGAGACATTCCCCGATTGGAAATTGTTGGTTGTGAACCAAACCACTACTCCATGGTACGCTGATTTTGTCAACTATTTGGTGAGTGGTTTGCAGCCACCTGATTTGAATAGGCAGCAACTCAAGAAGTTCTTTCAAGAGGTGAGATTCTATTATTGGGATGAGCTCTATCTGTACAAGCAGTGTTCAGATCGAATCATGAGGCATTGTGTGCCTGAGGATGAAGTTTCTAGCATACTAGAGCATTGTCATTCAGATCCTTATGGTGGACATTTTGGTGGGCAAAGAACAGCCGCTAAGGTTTTTCAATCGGGGTACTATTGGCCCTCTATCTTCAAGGATGCTCATGAATTTGCTAAGAGATGTGACTGCTGTCAGCGTGTTTGAAATATTTCAGCAAGGAGTGAAATGCCTTTGAATAACATCCTTGAAGTGGAATTGTTCGATGTTTGGGGAATCGACTTCATGGGGCCATTTCCACCATCATTTGGAAATTTGTATATCTTGGTGGCTGTTAACTATGTCTCTAAGTGGGTTGAAGCAGTGGCAAGTCCTACTGATGATTCTAAGGTGGTCATGAAATTCCTACATAAGCATGTGTTCACCCGCTTTGGCACTCCAAGGGAGCTTATAAGTGATGAAGGCACCCACTTTGTGAACAAGATTTTGGCAGCTTTGTTAGCCAAATATAGTGTGAAGCATAAGATTGCCACAGCCTACCACCCCCAAACCAATGGTCAAGGGGAAATATCCAATAGGGAGATCAAGGGAATCCTAGAGAAAGTGGTGAATCCTAGTAGAAAGGATTGGTCTCAGCGATTGGATGATGCTCTTTGGGCCTATCGAACGGCTTTCAAAACCCCTTTGGGAATGTCACCGTATCGTTTGGTTTTTGGGAAAGCTTGCCATTTGCCCATTGAGTTGGAGCATAAGGCATATTGGGCAACTAAGAAGCTCAATATGGATCTCCAAGCTGCTGGAGAAGCTCAAAATTTATAGTTAAATGAGCTGGAAGAGATGAGGTTGTTCTCCTATGAAAATGCTAAGTTGTACAAGGAGAAAACTAAGAGGTGGCATGATCAGAAAATTCACGCTCGGGTCTTTGAGAAGGGGCAGAAAGTATTGCTCTTCAACTCGCGCTTGAAGTTATTTCCTGGCAAGTTAAAGTCCCGCTGGTCTGGCCCATTCACAGTGGTGCAAGTTTATCCCTTTGGAGTAGTTGAAGTTCGCGAAGATCAATCCGGAAGGGAGTTTAAAGTGAATGGGCAGCGGCTGAAACATTATTGGAGAGGTGAGGTCAACTGCGAGAAGACCTCCATCACTTTGGAGGATCCTTAAAGCTGGGTTGTTTTGGGTTGTCAAGTGATTCAGGCACTAATTTAAAGACAACCCAAAAAGAAGCAAGTGTAGAATAATAGTGTTTATAGAAAAAAAAAAAAGAGAAAAAGAAGAGAGAAAAAAAAATATATATACATACATATGAGTGTTTTCAATTATTTTAATTTTAATTTTAATTTTTTGTAATGTTAATTCCATTTTATTGTGATGTTTTGGAGTGGTTTTAGGTGTATTTTGGTGTTTCAGGTATTGAGAAATCAAGAAACAGGGTGTTTTGAAAGTCATGTTGGAGTCTGAAGGTTTTGCGAGGGTTTTGCTTCAGCAATATGTACGCAAAAATATCCGAAAAAAAGAGAGTTACATCAAATTTGGGTGGCTGAAGCAAATCTTGGGCAAAATGTTAGCAATCTGGGCAGAGAAAATTCCTGGGTCGTGGTTTCATTCAGAGGCATATATATAATACTATATTAATATAAAAAAAATATAAACATATATATAAAAATAATAATAATAATCATAAGAAATAAATAAATAATACTATATTTAATATTATTTATTCATATTTTACTATATATATATATACTTATATGCATATATGGAAATATGTAATTAAAAATATAAATATATATATATATGTCTATACCCCAAATACCCTAATACCCATTGTCATCTTCCCCATATTCATCTCCCACCACCCGTTCATCCCCATTTCTGCCCAGCAAAACAGTCATAACTCTTCACCCAGCCGCGCAGTCAAGAACCCAGCCGCCCCTCACGAACCGAGCAAGCCACGACCTAGTCCAGGCGAGCCCCTGCCCTTTGTGCGCCTCAGCAGAGAAGCCCCTGCCGCTGACCTCTACCACCCAGCTAAGAAGCACGCTGATCCCAGCACTCGGCCACCCAGGCGCGCCACTCCAGTCCAGGCGCAAGGAACCAGCACCCCTTCGGCACCCCAGACGAGACCCCACAGCCAGACGCATCTTTGTTAGCGTGCCTCCTTGACTCATGAGTCAGTGTTGTTGCCCTCCTGCCCTTTGCGTGTCCCATCCGAGAGAAGCTCCTCACCAGCCACGCAATATCCGATTGCACCCACACTCTCGGAACCTAGGCACCAAGCTCCTCACTAGCCAAATATTTGGGGTACTAATTCTTTGTTCTAATATACTCTTGTGACTATTGCTGGGCATTGGACTTCTCTGCTAGTGTGTTCTTTTGGGGGTCAGCTATTGGATTATTGGTTGACAGTGTTTATTCTACTGCTTTGTTGCTGTGTTGTGCTGTACCACTCTCTTTACTGATAAGCAGGATATTGATTTGTTGGGTGCTCCTTTTGTTGTGTGATAGCCTTGTAAATTAGCTGCTGTCTTTTTGCCCATCATGACCATTAAAACATGAGCACAGAGAAAGAATCCCAACACTACCCCACCATCCCCTGTCCCACCAAAAGATAAACCAAAATCTACACCAACCTCTATCCCACAACCAACCAAAACAACCAAAAAGACATCCAAAACCACCACTGCCCCACCAAAGACCCCACAAATTCCCACTGCCCCACTCCTACTGCCTACCCCAGCAGCTATAAATACTCCTACCCAGGCCAAAACTACCCCACTCGCCACCAAACCAAAACCACCCCGACTCAAATCCAAAAGACCAGCCCCACCAGCATCAACTGCACCCCAACCAAAGCAACAAAAGACTGCCACTACCACAAACACTGCCCTAGCCTACACACACAGTTGTCCCACCTCCTAAAACCAAGAAAACAACTACCCCTTCAGGTCCTGCCAGAAAACTTACTTCTGCTCAAGCCAAGGCCAGAGATGAGTCTGTCAAGACAAAGAAATTGTTTCCACAAAGAGGATTTTTGCCTACCACTATTGAGGTGCCTGCTTTTATCAATACTGTCATTGAGCAACACAATTAGGAGCTTTTTTGTCACAAACCAGAGTATGACATTAATCCATTGGTCAGAGAATTTTGTGCCAACCTAGCCTCCGCTGAGAATTCTGAAGTGTTGGTTCGTGGCAAGGTTGTCTCTTTTGCTGGTGAGGCTATTAATGACCTTTTTGGGTTAGCCAGCGTTGACTGCGCTGTTTATAATGAAATGATCTTGGCCCCTACCCCAGCTGACTTTGACAAGGCGCTGCAGCGTGTTGTAGCTCCCAGAACTCAATGGTGTATATCTTCTGGCGGTGTGCGCACTCTCTTGCACACCTCCATTTTGCCTGAAGCTGGAGTATGGTTAAGCTTTTTGAAGTGTCGATTGCTGCCCACAACGCATGACACCACGGTGTCCAAGGAGAGGGTGCTCCTGTTATATTGTATATTGGCTGGGCTAAGTATCAATGTAGGCCAATTAGTCTCGAGGCAGCTTGTTAGCTGTGCCAGGAAGAAGAAATGGAAGCTGTTCTTTCCCTCACTCATCACACAGCTATGCATTAGAGCTGGGGTGCCTTTTTCTTCCACAGAGGATCTACTTTTCGAGCGCTGGGAAATTGATTTCACTCTCATTGGGCAGACTCGTGAACCTGCCTCAGCCTCTGGGCCCTCCACCATGCCTCCCCCAATTCCACTCATTGACCTCATTGCCCAGCAGCATGAGATTCTTGGTCGGTTGGTGTCTATGGAAGCTCAACAACATGCTTACTGGAAGTATGCTAAGCAGAGGGATGCAACCCTCATCAAGTCCCTCCAGCGAAACTTCCACAAACCAACCACTGCATTTCCAGTCTTCCCCAGCTCCATCTTGGAGGCGTGGACCGCGCTGGTTGTGCATGATGGCCCTAGTCCTTCGGATGCTGATTCCGAGGACTAGGAGGAGGGAGCTTATTTAACCCACTTTTGATTTGTAATTATTATTATTATTCTGTAATTAATTCCTGTCTTGAACTCTCTTGTTGTCTACCTTTATTACCTATTGTTTTGTCTTGCTTCTGTGTGCTTTGTTGCTTGTTATGTTCCTGTCTTGTTATTTAGTTAATCTTGTAGCGATACTCTTTGCTTTTGTTCATCTGTAACTAGGGGGCTCCATGACGATTTCTTTAATCAATCTAAGTTGAAGCTGACTGTCTTTCTTTTTTGAGTTTTCAACTAAATTCTTTGGATGTGAATGTTGCTAGCCATTGATTGATGCAAATGTTTCTCTTTTTAGTTTGTGCATAGTTTGATTAAGCATTTTTTAAGCCTGAGATAGAGCTAGTTTCTTGTGAGAGCTTAAGTTTCTAAAATTATTTAGTGATTTTCCTTGAGGCGAAATCCTAGACAACACCACACCGATGACATGATTTAGGCCATCTTTGGACCGTTTGAGCCTTTGATGCCTACCTTGTATGCATTTTCCTCACTAGTCACCCCATTGAGCTTAAGTGTCATTTTTCCTTTCTTAGCCACTCATTAGCCTACCTTTTTTATATATAATCATCTATTTTCACCACACCCTTTTAGCACCTTGATCTTTATAGGATTTATTTGTTATGCATTTTGGGGGGTTTTGTGAGTAAGTGGATGAGAAAATTGGGTGAGTGTTTTCCTTTTCTCCTTTTGCTTGTTTTCACCATTGGGGACAATGTTGATTTTAAGTTTTTTTTTTTTTGGGGGGGGGGGGGGGAGAGTGTGTTCTCAATTTTCTTGTACTCTTGCCATTTAGTTGTTGTTTTCATAAAAAAATAATAATAGAGAGAATCCAAAAAAATAAAATAAAATTAAGAGTACATTCCCTTGCATCAAAGCATCTAAAAAAAAAAGAAAAAAAAGAAGAAAAAATCAGAAAAGAAAAAAAAAAGTATGTATATTTGCAAATAAGTTTGGGGGTGTACTTTTCAAATAAAGAAAAAGTTGTTTTAGTTTTGTCTTTGTATGTTAGTAATAAATGCTAGTGGCAAGATTTATATTGTGTTGAGGGGTTTTCTTTGGGGGAAATTAATGTGTGCATTTATGTATTTAGGTCCTAGAAAGATTGAGGTGTTTAGGGTGATTTGAGCCAAAAATTTATCTCTCTTATCCTACCTTTACCCTAGCCTATCATTACAAGCTTGTTAAAGTCCTATTGATCTTTGGTGTGGTGTTTGTCTACATTAGTAGAGAGGGAATCACTAAGTAACTTATGGAGACACTAGTTAAGCTTGAGGACCAAGGTCTAGCTTGATTTTTAGTAATTGAAATTGTTTAGGAAAAGCTATGCATGCACTAAAGGGTGAAACACTTGATTCATATTTTTGGCAGCAACATTCATGCTTGAAGAATTTGGCTTAAAGCTTGTGAAAGATTGAAATTCAGCTTCTCTTTTTCAAAAAATAAAATTTCCCGAGAGCCTTCCCCTTTTTACCATTGGCATAGCAAAGTTTGTCCATTGTTGTGGTGTTTTGTCTTTGTGTTTTCTTGTCTTTTGTTGTTTAGTTTGTGTCTTTTGTTAGTTGTTTTTGTTTTGTTTTTAGGGTCATCACTCGAGGACGAGTAATGTTGTAAGTTTGGGGGTGTGATAACTCTTGAATAAAGAGTTATTTTATGTGCTTTTGAGCTTATAATTGTGAAAAAATCATGGGTGATGTTAGTTTATTTTTAGTTTTTTGTAGCTAACCTTGATGTTTTCATTATCTTAATTAAGTGTAATTATCTTTTAGTTTTTAATAGCTATTGGGTTAAAGATAATGATTTCATGGATAAATGTTTGCACAAAGGAATGAGCTAACATATGAATCTATTGTGATGAAATTTTGTGTTGATGGCTGAATATTCAGGTTTGCTGCAGCAAACCTGAAGCATTTTGATCAGGCATATTTTGGAGCACATGGTACGTGTGGCAGTCAAAGGGTGAGCTGACATTTTGGCTGAGGTGGAAAGGGCAGAAAGACTATTCAGCATGTTGGAGAAAAGGACAAAAATGAGAGGAAATGAGGACTTCATGCTTTGGGAGAAAAAGGGGCATTATGGTACTTTTGGAGAGAGAAGGGAAAAACCTAATATACAAAAAAGAAGGCTTCAGCCGTAACAAGTACCTAGCAACCATTTTTGGCAAAGAAAAACCAGAAAAAAATAGAGGAGAAAAGCTGAGAAGACCAACAAGGAAGAAGGAGAACAAGCATAGAAAGCTCAAGCATCATTTTAGATTTGTTCTTTCTTCTTTTCCTAAACTTTATTTTATTAATTTCTGAGTTGGATTCTAAATCTGAATATTATGGGATGTTTTGATTGTGAATTAATGTCTATGAACTCAGCCATGAACTAATTTTTAGGTGGCTTGAATTGTTGATGAACCCTATGTTATAGTCTATAAATTTCTTGCACTTTATTCTAGTAAAATCTCCTTTGTTCATTCAAGTGTGCTTACATTAATTTCTCGTTGTTGTTTGGCCAGCAATGGCAAGTTATTTAATTATGTTTAATGCTAGAAAGATTAAATGTAATGGGAAAAGCTTGGATGACACAAGTCATAAGCTAGGTTAGGTTATGGTAGTAAGTAACATAGGGATATGTTATTTGCCTTGTGTAACTTTGGAGAATTAAACTTTGATTTGCATTCTTAAATCTGATTTTGCATAGGAATATGTTTAATTAGGTGGAACAATTAATGTCATAAAATTTGGGAAAGTTCTATGAGTGTTTAAATGAATTCTTGTTAACCTGGGAGTTTTGCTAGAATATTGCTGCAGCAATCTGTCCGCAATTTGTTCAGGATGAATAATATAGGGGAATTCAATAATTCATGTCCATTTTGCAATCCATATATTTCTCTCAATTTTCTTGTTCAGTTCATTTTTAATTTCAATATTTCCATTTTATTTCAATATTTTGCTTAGCCTATAAACAACCCACTTGATTTTTAAATTTCTAAAATTGTTTTGCTTACTTTTTTAATTTGCAATCCCTGTGGAGATGATTTACTTATCATTATATTACTTGTGTGATTACGTGCACTTGCGTATTTAAAATCAATATTAAATTTATCACAACAGACGACCACAATGACACTGTACGAATTCTCAGGTGAAGGAACAACAGCCACAGGGAAGATCGGACTGGTGGTTATGGTAGGGGATGATACATGAACTATTACTAAAATACTCGAGTTCGTTGTAATTGATTGTTCGACTGTGTATAAAGCGATTTTGGGACCCGCGTTGATGGTTTTTGAGGCCATCACCTCGATCCGACACCTGGCGATGAAGTTTCCCTCAACTTCAGGTATATGCACCGTAAGAGGAGACCAACTTGCTGCCAGAGAATGCTACAACATTACCATGAAGGGAAATCACTACACTGGCAATAGGAAATGGTCATAATCGAGGGAGGAGAGGAGTCCCGGGTAAGGGAAGTTACCCATGGGATGGAAGAACCTCAAGAAGAAGATAACGAGGTCACCCAATAGGACGACATTGATCCGCGATTAGGTGAGGGTAGGTTTGAGCTCCAAGCTATGAAGGAGCTCGAGAAAATCAATATCGACCTAGAAACACCTTCAAGAGTTGTAAAAGCTGGGAAAAATCTTTGAGTTGAAAAGAAGAAGGAGCTGGTCGAATTCTTGAGAAAGAACGTAGACGTGTTCGCCTGGTTGCATGAAGATATGGTTGAAATAAGTCCGAGTGTAATAATGCATACTTTGAACTTGGACAAGAATGTGCCTGCAAATTCCCAAAAATGACGGCTTTTGGGGAGAGAACGGTCAGAAGGTTTAAAAGAAGAAGTAGCTCGCCTACTTAAATGCGAATTTATCAGGGAAGCAAAATATCCGACCTAGGTTGCTAACCCTGTTCTGGTCCCGAAGTCAAATGGGAAGTGGAGAAATTACATTGACTTCTCCGATCTCAACAAAGCCTGTCCTAAGGACTGTTTCCCATTACCTAGAATTGATCAGTTGGTAGATGCAACAACCGCTCACAAGCTCATGTCTTTCATGGACTCATATTCTGGATATAACCAGATCGCAATGAACCCTGCAAGCCAAGAGCATACCAGATTCATGACTGAACATAATGTATACTGCTACAAAGTTATGCCATTCGGGCTAATGAATGCCGGTGCAACATACCAACGATTAGTCAACAAAATATTCGTTAACCAAATCGGGAAAAACATGGAGCTGTATGTCGATGATATGCTTGTTACATCAAAGACTACCAGACCATGTGTTCGTCTGGAAGAGTGTTTTGCCGTACTAAGGAGGTATGACATGAAGTTAAATCCTCAGAAGTGCACTTTTGGAGTCTCGTCAGGAAAGTTTCTGGGGTTTATAGTCAACACAAGGGGGATAGAGGCGAATCCAAAGAAAATCAAATCGTTATTGGATATGCCTTTGCCTAGGTCGTGTAAGGGCGTATAGATTTTAACTGGAAAAGTGGCAGCCCAAAACAACTTCGTTTCAAAATCCATTGACAAGTGTATACCATTTTACAACTTGCTCAGAGGAAACAAAAAGTTCGAGTGGATCAAAGAATACGAACAGGTGTTTCACGATCTGAAAGCTCACCTGGCTGAACCCCCCGTGCTATCAAAACCAGTATTTGGAGAATGTTTGCTCCTATATCTGGTTGTGATGAAAAATGTGGTCAACGCTGTGTTAGTTTGAGAGGAGAATCAAGCGCAGAAACCAGTGTAATACATAAGTAAAAGACTTCTTGAAACTGAGTCTCGATATCTATTAATAGAAAAGCTTGCGTTTTGCCTTATTTTGGCTTCAAGAAAGCTTAGACCGTACTTTCAGTCCCACACCATCCACGTCTTAACTGATCAACCTTTAAGGCAGGTCTTGCAAAAACCTAAAACATCGAGACATCTACTAAAGTGGGCCATCGAACTCAGCCAGTTTGAGATACTGTACATGCCACACAAAATGATCAAAAGTCAAGCCATCGCTGACTTCGTAGCCGAATGCACAGGTTTTTAGGATGAGCCGATAAGAGAACCGGTGCAAGAGTTGTGGAAAATCTTCGTTGATGGATCCTCTAACGAGAATGGGTCGGGAGCTAGGATAATTCTGATCTCAATTGAGGGGCATCGATTCCATACTGCTCTTAGGTTTAGATTTGAAGCATCCAACAACGAAGCCCTATTGGCAGAAATAAGGGTGGCGAAAGAACTAAAAGCAATGGCGATCCAATGTTATAGTGATTCCCAGCTCGTGGTTAATCAAATATTGGGGTAGTATTAAGCTCGCGATATCAAAATGGTGGCTTACTTGGCAAAGGTTAATGGCGAGTTGTTTGAATTCGAGTTCGGCTCCGTTGAACAAGTACCTCGCGAACAAAATTTTAATGCTGATTCTTTGGCTCGACTTGCTACGACCAAAGAGGCGGATACATTGAACATAGTTCCGGTGGAGTTCTTGGGAAAACTGAGCATAATAGCAGAATCAATTAAGGTTGGAATGATTGACATAAAACTGACCTGGATGACCCCCATAGTGGAGTACCTAACAACTGGTAAGTTACCTAACGATCGAAAGGGCGCAAGAAAGTTGCTATATCAAGCTCTGCAGTATGTTATTATAATATCCACTTTTACTAGTAAGGGTGTAACGACCCAAATTCGCTAATAAGGCTTAAGGGCCTTGATTAGCATGCCTGGAGGGCATAATGGGATTTATGTGTGATTCTTTGAGATAAATGCATGGTTATGATTTAAAGCATGTTATATGACTAATTGAACATTGAGGCGCATGACTATGTGGTTAGTATGCATGTGTAGGTGAAATGATATGCATGTGGACCCCGTTTGCATGATAGGGGTAAACTGGTAATTTTAGCCCGCTGAGGGCATATATGTGATAATTGTATTCTGTGAATTGTACCACGTGAGTGTGGTGTTATTGTTGTGATGCACGTGCCGAGACGGTCCTAGAGAGCTAGTCAACTTAAGAGTCACAACGAGAATTCTATACCCGGCTCGGGAGGAGCCTAGGGGTACTTTGGGAATTTTATGGCTAAGTTGAGAGTTAGCGGGTGATGGTTATTGAAGATTTAGTAACCTGGGTAACCGTTAGTTACTGCTGAGAGTAACAAGTTAGGTGAAAGAAATGGTAGAATTGCAATATAAGAGAAAGGACTAGAGTGCCCTTGAGGTGTAGTTAGCAAAGGGTTTTGATGAAGGGGTAAAATGGTCTTTTGGCTGGGAAATTGGTATATTGCAGCTGGGTATAAGGGGTACAGGGTTTGGGGACTTAGTCATTTGATGCTTTGAAATTTAAAGAGAAGACAAAGGAGAGGGAAAAGGCTAGGGCATGAAGAAGAAGAAGGGAGCTGAAAACTTGAGGACTTAGGGGATGAACCAAGGAAGCTTAAGGTTGGATTCTTCATTCAAGGTAAGGTTCTATGCAATTTTAAGATTTATTTCTGTTGTGGTTTAGGAATTTGATGCATGGCTTAAGCTTTTCAAGCTTTGGTTTATGTTTTTGGTTTATGGGTTTAGATTTCTTAAGTTGAGATTAAATGGGTGGATTTTGAGTATGATTGTGTTATTGAGTTGGGATATGATGTTTATGGGTTGATGTATGGTCTATTTGAAGTTTGGAATTTGGTTTTGGGGCTTAGGTAATTGTTGGGATGATTTGGAGGGGTTTAAGTTCGGGAAAAACGCAAGTGAAAACCCAGAAAATCTGGGTTCGCGTATGAGCGCCGCGGCCCTGTTCTTGGGCGCCGCGGTGCAAGGTTGCATCAGGAGGAGGTCAGGCTGCTGGGCGCCGCGGCCCTTGAAGGGAGTGCCGCGGCCCTAGGCCATTTTGGCAGCCCAAAAGTTGAGTTTTTAGGGCTTTTTCCCGGGGACTCGGGGGATGGTTCCGATACTTTGCTTTATGGATTTAGAGGTCCCGGGAGTGCGGGATTGGTCCCGGGAAGTGGTCTTGGACTTGGTTAGTATTGAAAAGTGTTTTATGTGTGTTGTGACTAGGCTATTGGTGAGGCTCGTGCTAGAGGACCGTGCTCGCGGCTTTAGTGCATCAGGAGGCTCGGAATACAGGTAAGAAAACTATAACACCCGTAGGATAGGGCGTGGGCCCATAGTGTGATTGCGGGGCTCGGCCCTATATTGCATGATGAGATGATTGCCGGGCATGGCCCTATATTGCATTACATGTTAGGGTGTAGACTTACATGTATTGATAATTGTATGAATGTTGTTTGATTTATGCTTTGTATGATTATAATGAAATGAACGGCAAGGGCCGAGTGCGGCGTAGGCCGGGTACGGCAGCGGAGCCGGAAGTAACACTAAGCACATGGGCTGCTTATGGTCAGGGCAGGGCCCGGGACCCAGAGGATATGTGTGAGATCCTTGCGGTGAGAACCGATACCCCAGGGCTTCGGTAAGGCTTCTGGGGCGGCATGGCCGTGTTTGTTTAGTCTAATGGTTGATTTGTTTATCTGTGGATTATCTGATATGATAAATTGTATAAATTGCATATGTTATGTTCTGCATGAGTTTTCTTGCTGGGCTTCGGCTCACGGGTGCTCTGTGTTGCAGGTAAGGGCAATGACTGAGTCAACCAACCATGAGTACGGAGAGCGTGAAGCGACGCGTACATGTTTGGCATGCCCGACTGCTTTGGTTGGGGGTTTATTCAAAAATGGCTGTAATAACCTATGATTTTATGATTTCTCAACTGTAACCTTATTTCAAGATGTAATTAGTTTTCAAACCTTATTTTGGGATCCCAAATGTTTAATAATAGAAGTTTTAATGAAACGACGCATTTTCAGAGATTACAGCCTTAACTTTTAACTAGTCACACTTTTGTTTCAAAACCTCGGTTAGCGAGTTCATTGCACACTGTTTTGTCTTAAAAACTCACTTAGTAACGGCTCTAAGGAAGTAGGGCGTTACAAAGGGTATTATGGTAAATTATATGACATTATGTGTTTAATTATATGAATTATGATATGCATGATTTATGATATATGTTTATTTATGTGTTCTGTCAAGCTATCCACACACATTAAGTTTCTTCAGGTATTAGGGGCCAAAGTGTAATAGAAGTTGTGTATTAGGGGTCTAAGTAGAATTATGAGTTTTATGACAGAAAATGTAATTATCAAAAGTTAAAACTATTAGTTTTGGTTGGAAATTACAATACGGGTCTTAAGTGACAATTAAGGATAAATTTGAGGTTGTGGACAAAAAGTTCATTTGGTTGTTATAAGAATTAAGTCAGATTATATAGATCAAATAATAAGTAAAATAGGTTTAGAAATCGATCTTTCCAGACTCTGGTTTTGGGCAATGGACTGAAGGGGAAACATACCAAGAACAATCTCACGTTCTTGATCTGAGTTTGTGTAGGCTTGAGGTTGAAGGAGATCAACAATTTGGGCTATTGAAGGGCTAGAAATTTCATTGGCGGCAAGGATCTGAGTTCTTGTGGCTGAATCTTGATCTGTAAGTGTTCAACTTCTGTTCAAAGTTTTTTTGTCAATTGAAGTTTTTTGAAATTTTGAGACTGTTGTTATTGTTTTCTGGGTTGGTGAATGTTTAATATAGGTTTAGAAATGATAAAATCTAGATTTATGGGGTTAGAAACATGTTAAGATACCTGTTTTGAGGATTTGGGGTCAAAGTTTTGCAATTAGGGGCGATTCCTAGGTTTAAAAATCGCATATGCGATTCTCAGAAAAGGGCATAGCGCGACCGCGCCCAGCTCTGGCGCAACCGCACTACCTATCCAGCGCGCCCGTGCCCAGCCCTGGCGCAACTGTACTACCTGTCTGACAATGGAACTCAGTTCGATAGTGATCTCTTCACAAACTTTTGTGAAAAATACAACATACCCAAGAGTTTTTCATCGGTAGGATACCCGTAGGCTAATGGGCAGGTTGAGGCTGTAAACAAAACCCTAAAGGTGAGCTTAAAGAAACAGTTAGATGAAGCCAAGGGATTATGGCCCGAGCAGCTCCCACAAGTACTTTGGGCCTATAGAACCTCACATCGCACCTCCACAGGACATACCCCCTTCTCTATGATCTTTGGAAGTGAGGCTATGATCCCGATTGAGGCACTGGTGATGACCCATAAATAGAAAACCTTTGATCAAGATCAAAACCACGAGCAATTAAGGGCATCCCTTGATCTGATTGAGGAAAAATGAAAAAGCGTCACAATTGCAGCTCACCCATTATCAACAGAAAATCACTCATTACTTTAACTCGAAGGTAAAAGGACGTAGACTCAGACTCGGTGATTTAGTTCTTCGGAGGGTGTTTTTGGCAAGTAAGGATCCTAAGGATGGTGTGTTAGGACCGAACTAGCAAGGGTTGTACCAGATTGCGGAAATCCTATGAGAAGGGACTTTTAAACTAGCTCGATTGAATGGAGAAATAGTCCCATGGAGCTGGAATGCCTTGCACCTTAAAAAATACTATCAATAGTAGATGACATAATTGCTTTTTTCTTTAATGTTTTTGGTACTATTCCATGTAAGGCTTATTTATAAAACTCATTTTATTTTAATAACATTGGATTTTTACATAGTCAAGATTGTTATCTTATTATTGTAAGATATCACATGCTCATTTTGTAAAAGCGTCCTATAAAATTTACAAGTTTTGATCGCTTGAGAGGCACATAAATAAGTTCTGATCGCTTGGGGGGCACATAACCGAAGAGAGATTTTAAAAGAGTTTAGCATATTCGGATAAAATTTAGAAAAACTTAGAATTTGGAAAAATTGATTATTCAACGACTTTTTAAAGCTCGAATTTTCAAAATAATTATGAATACGAACTAAGTTGGGAAATTTCTAAGACAAAACAAAATCTAGAAGAAAACTAGGAAAACTTGATATAACTAGGTCCAAGGCCTGATTCTTAACATGGACAATGCTATTAAGCAGACAAAACTCTTGGACACAACCAGGTCTGGGGCCTGATTTCTAACAGGTATAATAGAATTAGGCGGGAAATTCTTCGGTGTAATTAGGATATCGGCTAAAGTTATTTAAGTCGAGCCATCAAAAACCTATCCCGATCTAAAGACAGCCCCTATGATTTTGAGTGTGCAAGAATTTAAGATTCATAAACACGAGAAAACAATAAATTAAGGGGAACACAATAGATCACAAGCTAACATACATATACTCAAAAGTATATAGTTATCTCAAGGAGGAAAAAACCTCGATCTAAGCACGAAGGCAATTGTTTCAATCCTTAAGGACTTAATTACAGGAAAAAAGGCATCATTGAGCTCAACCTACTTGCTCAAGTAATATCACCTCCTCGCCGTCCCCATCAGCAGCTTTGGAAGCCTCGACGGTCTCAGAAGGTTCCTGTGAGAATCGAACCTTGAACTTGGCAAGATAAGGCTCCCAATACCCTGGCTGCATGAAGGAAAAATCTTTATCCTGGTTGAAAGCCCAACACCAGTAGAGCATCTCCTCTAGAGAATTTGTCGACTCTGCAATCTCCAACCTCGCCCTCTCAGCCTCCTCCTTGGCTTTGGCCTCGACCTCGTCAAGCTTCTTTTTGAGGCTATCATTCTCGGCCTGCAGCTGGTCCAATCGTTAGCTCACTTACACGACCTGGTCTTTAGCAATCCACTCGTTCTCCTGAGAGGTAGCCAGGGCAGCCTTTGCAGATCGCTTGCTCTCTTGGGAGGCGGCCAGAGTGGCTTGGAGCTTATCACTCCTAGCTCGACCTCGAGCAATACCACGGAGTTGAGCCAGGACAGACTGCAAAGGGAAAATGCAAGTTAAGGTTAGTAAAAAAAAAGAGAGAGGGAAAAGAAAAAGAAGAACTATAGGAGGAATGAAGGTGGCTTACAGTGAGGTTCATTCCCATATTGGACTCGAGAAGATCTTCGGGAATACGCTCCTCCATGGCCCTCAAGTCCTTGACATTGGATTTATATTCATGGCCCACCATATGGCTCGCCATCTCATATATATTCCCTCAAAATGTTTCGAGGATCCTTTCCAGCTCGAGTGACTTTGCTGGGATCTGTACGGAGGGGATCTGAGTAGAGGGGGCTTCACCCTGAATCACTTTAGGAACCGGGGCAGGTACATGTAGAGGGAGAGGTGGAGGAACCTCGAGGACGGTGACCGCCGTTAGTGGAGCTGGGGGCTGAGTTTGCTATTGCTACCCCCGGGTGGAGCTGACACTTTTATCTTTGATAGGAGACTTGGTTGAAGTTCCAGTATTGGAAGCAGATTTCTTTGTCACCCTAGCCCTTTTTATCACTGGCCCAGATCTGGCCCCACCAACCTTGAAGGCACCCTTTAAACCCGAGGCATTCGTCAAATCCATCTCTTCACCTGCAAAGGAATAAGCAGAGGATTCAGATACAAGAAAGAGTTAGTCAAAGTAATGCAAAGAAAAGAACAGAGCAAGAACCCTACCCTCCGAGCTAGAGGAGGAATCTATTACGATCGGCTTGGGGTTATGAAATGGATTGGATAAAACCTCTAACTCTTGGACTACCCGGGGGGGGGGGGGTAGGGGGGACTATAGTATTATTACACCCTGGGTCCTAGGAGGCTCAAGCTCTTTTTCCGGGCTGGAATCATCTACAGATTACCTAAAACTAGAGGATAATACACCCTGGCGTAAGGAAGGCCATGCCTTATGATTAGTACCATATTCCTAAAAAATGGTGGACCTAAAATGGACAGTATTGTCTACCACAACAATGCATCTGGGGTAGCTATGGTCATAGCGTGCCACCAGATGATCCACACATTGGAGGAGGGTTGTATCCAGGTCTGGGCAACAGGATGTCGACTCACGAGTTGACTTGAGTTGAACTAAATTAGCCTAAAACTGGCAGATACCCGATCTAATTCTCTATAAGGGTTACCTTGGCTGGAAGTGCTGGCTGCTGCCCCAGACTCAGCTCGGTCTAGGTCCAGATGCTGCCCATCCTCAGAAGCTATTCTCTTGCGCACCAGCGACGTCACCTCTTCTTCCTCCTCAACATCTTCAACGATGGGCAGGACTTCTTGAGGAGGGGGAAGATCGACAAGCACGGGAGGTGGACCTCGGTTTATGATAGTCAACGTCTGATCTTTGCAGATTAGATTGCAGGCCACCATGGTAAGATCGTTCACTACCTTTCGGAACTTCTTCTCCTTCAAAGGAAGACATGACAATGTCTCGTACTGACCTCCAAGGGTCTCAAATTACCTTGTCCTCTTGAATATAGCTACACAAAGAACGAACTCAATTAGGAGGATTAAACTTAATAAAAAAAAAGGAATTCACGTATGGAGTTTAGAAAGTTAGGAGACTTACGAGGACGGTTGAAGTATTGGCGAGTGCAGTTCTTGAACCCATTCAACATAAAGAACTGATCTTTATAGTCATTTGGGTGGCTGGGGAGGTCAATGACGGAGGCCGTGTTAGGGAAACGAGTAAGGTAGTAGAAGCCGTCACCTCGTCCCTTCTGATCAGGGCTAGCTTTGAGGCAGAAGAAGTACATAATGTCAGCCGGGGTGGGGACCTCCCACTCGTGCCTTAAAAATAAATATTTTAACCCCACCAAAAGCTAATACGAGTTTGAGGGGAGCTAGAATGGAGCCAGTTTGATAGTTTAAGAAATCTACGAAGTACTGGTCCAGGGGAAGAAAAGAACCTGCTTTCAGGTGCTCATCACTCCAGGCCCCAAAGTCATCTTGAAGTGGGGTGCAACTCTGTTCTCCTTCCAACAGAGGTCGGGCGATAAGGCCCTCAGTCCCCATCTTGATCCCATGGCTCAACAGTATCTTGTTCATCTTCCCCTGAGTCGTTATTCGGGACACGATATGCTCGGCCTCCAAGAAGGTGTCAGGGTCAACAACAATCTCCCTTTCCACCATTGGGCCGAAATGAGGAATAGGATATTAGGACGCGATCTGCTTGCCCTTATTCTTGTTTTGGGTAGAGGAGCTCGCAACATTTTTCTTTTGTTGGGTGATGATCTAGCTCGCCTGACGGCAAAGTGGCCTATTAGCTTTGACCTAAATAATGCCTAGCTACGACGATGAAGGTATGCTGACCCAAGGATTTGAGTGTTGGTTATTTAATCCAAAATCTATGCAAGCTAAGCTACGACGATGAAGGTACAATGACCCAAGGATTTGAGTGTTGGTTATTTAATCCAAAATCTATGCAAGCTAAGCTATGTCCTAGCAACCACGCGTGTTTCCATGCGCAGTCCTAGGCCACGCCCTATAAACTCGGGAAATTCCTTGATACTTCAGGATTTGCGTGTCAGACCCACTAGTTTTTTTTAAGGCAGTTTAATGTAAAACCGCTCAGGGAAACATAGCCCTTAAGCTACCTGATTTTGAACTTAAAAACCCTTAAACTTCCTATGCATAAACAAGAAACCCGGATGCTATATCATATGCCATGCCCTTTCAAAACCCAAATATCTACCTAATTCTTACACACATTATTCCTAACCAAGCCTAATATTGTGTTCTTGGCCTAACACTAAACTCTACTAAGTTCAAACATACCCAAAGTAAGAGACTGTACTGAAAATTTGTGAAGTAAGAGGAACTTAGTGAAAATAAGAGTGAGAAATCTAAACCAAGTATAGAAACACTTACAGTTCCGATGGTTGAGGGAAATAGTGATAGCTCCGATGAGAGTCACCTGAGAACTTCTGAAGAATGGAAGGAGGGCGAAGGGTTATGAAGTTTTTGAGAGAAAAAGGGAAGTTTTGTTTTGAAAGGAAATTTTTTGAATGAGGTGGTGAAGTTTAGGCTTGGTCTTCCTATTTATACGTAAGTTTCGGGAATTAATCTAGGCCATCCAATTGGGTTAGCTTGGAATCTAAAGGCCAATATTAAATAAACCTTGCGGCGGCAAAAAGTTGACAGGAAAAATGTTGCAATCCTCGAAATCCGAACAAATGCCAATTGTATACGGTCACATGTTTAACACTCGAGTAGTGGATGAGCACGATTTCACATGACGGAAGCCTAAAAGCCCCTACTGTGCGTGTTAGAAAATGACATCATGCATGGGCAGGAGCTTGGGGGAAATGTTGTACCCTAAAAATAAGTGTGGATTCAATCACTTGGTTAGGGGTACAACTGTCAGAAAAACACATGGAAAAAGTAGGCAAGTAGAACATCTAGCTAACGTTGATGTGAACATCTTGAGTTAGGACTTGACAGATCGCCTCACTGGACAATAATCCAGTTCGAGACATGTAATGGCTAGATCACCTTTAGGATGCTCTAAACTTAATCCGAACTAAATTTTGGACACTCTTCGATCACCCCCTTGATGAAGATGTTTAGCTCGTGGAGACCTGGTCATGATACACAGTGAATGATCACGATAGGCTTGGAGGCTCTTTATACACTCATTAATGTCCAGACTGTATTATACATTTATTTCTTGCGATAACGGAAGTAATTTCCATAGGCAATTGTATCCCTATGAAAATGGGAATTATATTAGTTGATTGTTTACCATATTTATCCACACGGTTACCCAAACCTATCCCATAATGTCCACTATAAATATCAGGGATAATGGACAAGAAAAGAGACCGCTTTTTGTAATACAGAAACTCTGCAGAAATTGTGAGAGAATAATATTGTCTCATGGACTAGGTGGATTTTAACCACTGAACCATATAAAATTGTGAGTGTAAGAAGTTGTTCGATATAGTTCATTACGGTTTAGAAACGAGCACTAATATATTTCTCATTGGATTTCTTAGTCTACTGTTGACGAAAAACCGCATCAACAATACTAGTGTCAAATTGGTTGATGCCTTTTTTTTTTTTGAAATGGTTGGTCATGATTTGTCTGAGTTGAGAAATATTGGTTTTGGGAAATTCATTTGGGATAGGACTTTTAGTTATTTGAAGGGTGCTTTGAAAGGTGGTAATAAAATTTCTTATGGTCTTTATGTGGATGGGAAGGTTGGGCTTCATCCTTACAAACTTTTAGAGTTTCCTCTTTCTTTTCTTGTTTGGATATATGAAACCATCTCGGAATTGTGCCCTGAGTTTTGTCAGATGGTTTCTAAAAGTATCCCCGGTTGCTGAATTGGAAGAGTTCTGATAATGCTTCCTATTATGACATGGTGCCAAAGATTTTTAACAACAAACAAGTAAAATAAATTTTGTTACTGGTTAGTATATATATCTATATATATTTTGTGTGTATCATTTAGCTAATATTTTTGTATAACTGGTTACGAACCTTGGTAACCAATTTCTGTTTTGAGTGTTATTTATTTTATTATTTTTGGTTTCAGTTGATAGTTTTGGATTTTTATCCAACTTCTGGGGAGAGGCACAAGCTTGAATTGAAGAATTTTAATTTTGATCCAATATATTTGCCTAAGGAGGCTCCTGATAGTGGAGTAGAAGTTGATTCGGGCACCCATATATTTGTTAGTGTTGGTGATTTTTTTTAAAAAAATTATTATTTGTTTGAAGTTTATAGGTTTTCGTTTTGGTATTTTGTAATGTATTTTATTATGTTTTTTCAGGTAGATGATAAAAATTTGAAAATGATTTGTAAAACAATTACTTCGATTAAAAAGAGTAAACACACAATTATTGCTGATATTGGAAGTCTAAGGGTAGTTTTCATGGGAAAACTTTGTGATTTGTCTGCTTTGATTGGAATAATGAATTAAAATAATTCAGAAAAAGTTGTACATTCTTTTGAAGAAAGTGCATGATTTGATGAAAAGAAAAAGCCAGTTGATTTTGATTATGTTTCTATCCCTGTTTCACCTGATAGTAATGTAATTGGTTTCTCTAATTCAATAGTATGTTGTTATGTGTAACCAGTTTCATTTTGTTTTAGTTCAGGATTCTGGGAAGGATTTATGTGAAGAATTTGACGGGGTTTATAATGAGTTGGAGTTGTCAAATATTGGAACTCTAACTGAGGTATTGAAATCAAACATTTTTTACTTTGTATTATTTTATTTGAAAATGAGTTTGCGGTAACTGGTTTACTGCTTCTTGATTTTAGGATTTTGCAAAGAAGGCCGAGTTCAACTATGAGGGTTTAAGTTTTGATCGTATATATATTGATTCAGAGATTTTGAGGGTTATTGATAAAACTTTTGAGTATGCAAAAGAAAAAAAAAGAACTTAGGCAAGAGAAATAAGGATGATCGGAAAATTGTGGTGGTTCGTGATGCTGATGAAAATCCAGTTTCAATTGAAAAGAGGGAGCCTAAATCTAGTGCTTATGTTAAATCATCTTTTGTTACTGAATTTGGTTTGTCTGAAGCAAAAGAAGATATGAAGAGGAAGGTAGATGTAACGACCCAAAATCACTAATAAGGCTTATGAGCCTTGATTAGTGTGCCGGGAGGGCATAAATGGGATTAAAGTGAATAATGTTTATTTGAATGTGATATTATGTGATTAATAGTGCTTGATATTATATGATAATTGATGATATTATATGATGATATGATATATATGTATGAGATATGTGTGAGAACCACATTATTATGTGGATAAATTAGCAGCCGGCGACTCGAGGCGATCTTAGGGCTACATAGCGGGAAAAGTCACAACGGGGCATTATAATTGACTTTGGACAAGTCAAGGAGTATTTTAGTTATCGGGTAGTGATTTAGACTATCGGGTGATGGAAATAAATAATTGGAGATATATTTGAGGTTAGGATGTCTAGGCGGGATTATTGGGGGATTTTACCGTTTTGCCCTCGGGGACGTTTCCGGCACCCCGAGCTTTGGGATTAGTCTAATAACCTAAGGATATACTTAGAAGACTTTAGAAAATACTAGACAAAAAGTGTAAACCGACCCTCTCAGCTTTCTCTCCTTTCTCTCTCTTAAGGAAGAAGAGCAACTCTGAATTTTCAAGAGAATCAAGCAGAATATTTGGGAATTGAAGGGAATAATCTGGAGGATTAGCTCAGGAATTGATCAAGGATTGAGATAGGGCCAAGGTAAGCTTTGAATTTTCGTTTCTATGGTTGGGAATTTTGAGAAAATGGCTGAGTTTTTAATGGTTGTGGTTTTGGTACTCAAGGTTGGATTTGAGGCTGGAATCTTTGAAGTTAGGTCAGGGAACTCTTGGAGAAACAATTCTACAACTGAGGTAAGGTTCAATTCAAAGTTTGATGGTTGAATTTTAGAGTTTCCATGGCTGGGTTTTGTGTTTTTAAGTTAGGAAGTTCCAGTAATTGAAATGGGTCTTTGATGGGTTTCTAGCCTAGGATTCAGCTGGGTTGAGTTGTTGGAATCTTGTGGGAAGTCTTTGGATAATTGAGTTGTGGATTTGGGGTGGTTTTGAGTGAGTTTGCATGAGGTTTGGGAGTTAAAAATGGTGGTTTTCTGGGTTCGAAGGGGTCGGGCCGCGACATGGTTCTTGGTGAGCCGCGGCCCTTGGAAGTTGAGTTGTGCTGAGGAAGGAGGGCAGGCCGCGGCATGGCCTAAGGAATGCTGCGGCCCTTACCTATTTTTGTGCCCTTGGAGGGTTCTGTCTAGGGCCATGCCGCGGCATGGATGGCCCATGCCGCGACATGGATGGCCCATGCCAGGGCCCTTAAGGGATTTTGGGATTTTGAGATTTTAGGCTTGGGAATTTAGCCTATGGTGCTCGGGGTTGAGTCTTTTACCATATTTGGTGAAGTTCAATGTTTCGAGGACTAGAACTTGGTTTGGAAACTCATTTAAGATTGTTAATGGTATCCTTCATCATGATTGTGACTAGGTGCTAAGCTAGGGCTCAGGGATCGGATCGCGCTCAAGGAGTATCGCCTGTAACTAAGTCATCTAGAAGATAAAGGTAAGAAAACTACACCCAGATGAATATTTGAACGGGACTAAGGGCTCCCTGATATATATGACTGAAAGAATGGTATTATGCCATGTAAATTGTAAACCAAAGGCCTAAGGGTGCCACGGTTAACTTGTGCAATTGGCACGACTCGGACAGTGGTATCCGAGGACAGCTTGTTATGCACTGAGCTCGGTTTAAGCGGGCCGGAGTCAGTGGGGTAAACAGAGGGTGCGACCTAAGGTGTCGGCCCTAGTGTTTGTGATTGTTGATTATTATATTTGGCTATGAATGTGATTAATGAGAGTGTTGAATAATCTAAGTATAGATGAAGTTATTGTACCTTGAAGTATGCTTATATGCTATGGGTTGAATATTCCGAACATGCTTACTAGAATATCTGTTTGAAAATATTGTATATGCTGTGTATGTTGTTTTCTTGCTGGGCCTTGGCTCACGGGTGCTGCGTGGCGCAGGTAAAGGCAAGGGTAAGACTGATCAACCCCGATTGGAGAGCTCTGCAGGGTGACTGTACATGTTAGGCTGCTCAACTGCCACGGTTGAGGAGATTACAGGGACAAGAGGACCAGAACCTTGTACTTTGCCTTAGTATGGCTAATGTTTACTCTTAACCGCTGAATTTTGTAAACCAACTTTTAAACATTGTACTTTTGGGGATCCCTTCTGTAAATGGTTTATAATCTATAAAATGTTTCTTTTGTGGCCAAAATCTCTTTTAGCCCTAGAGCACTTTAGCTAATGACACGTTTTGAGTAAATGACTTGATTAGCAAGTCTCACACTTTTATAAACACACAGTGTAGCGGTCTTGGCTATCCAAGACGTTACAGTAGAAGTAGTGCTTATTGTGAGAGAGTTGCTTCCATTTAAAAATGAAATTGGACACAATGTTTCAAAGGATGAGTGCATGGATTATGTTGCTTGGATTAAGGATAAGATGATTTTTAAAAACAAGTATGTATACATTTATATTTTATATACATATATTTTGTTTTTTTTGTGCTTGAAGGAAGAAGAAGTTTTCTGATGCTGATAACATTATTCATCCACCGGTGGATTTTAGTTTTGTTAAAATTTATGAAAAGATGTGGTTTTACAAGCTTCAAACTTGTGGGGAGGAGCTGAAGGACACAGTAAGTAACCAGGTTCTTTTTATAATGTCTGTAATTTGTTTCCTTTTTGATTTAAAATTTAGTTTTTTTTCCTAATGGTCACGATAAGTAACCAAGTTCTTATTATAATGTCCGCCACTGGTTTCAATTAAGTTTTTCTATTTATAGTTTTGTTCATTTTTTGTTAATGTTTCTAATTGATTTCTTTCTATTATTTTAATGTTATCTTGTGTGTAACTAGTTTCTTTAATTCTAAGTTTGGACTTTTGTTTTCTTATTTTTTTTGTAGCATATCAATGTTTGCTTTTACTATTTGAGGAAGAAAATTAAGTTCGTTGATAGTTTGAACAAGAGGGTTACAACTACAGACTCTTGGTTTGATGCAATTGTTAAGGGTCTGTATGATAATTTTCTCGTAGCAAAATGTGATCCAAGCAGCATTCGTTTTGATAACCTCGTTTCTGATTATATAATTGGTGAATATTTTTATTGTAACACTGCTTGGGTGGATGTGGATCATGTTCTTATTCCCATACATGTGAATGTTCAATTACATTGGATTTTGATACACTTTTGCATAAAAAATAGGATGCTAACTGTCTACAACTCTTTGGTGAGGAAGAAGAATGAGAACATTGTATTGCCATGTGTAAATGCTTATTATGTTATTATACCATATTTCTTGGAGTTTCCTGATTTTTATGTTGCTAGGAAAGACCTGGATTTGAAGGTGAGTCCATATTCTATGTGAATGAAAGAACCTTTGGATTTTGGGTTTGCCAAAGACCTTCATTTTCAAGAGGACAAATAAGTAACCAGTTTTTGTGTTCTGTTGTTTATTTTTTATTTTGTCTATTTTTATTAATTACATTACGTTTTTTATTTTTGCAGTGGCTGTGGAATATTTCTTATTAAGTTTGCTAATTTGTTTATCCATGGGAAGATTGAGGATATAACAAAGAATATGGCTTCCAAAGTTGCTACCTATCGTGATAATCTTGCTATTAACTTGTATACTCACGGAAAAAAGAAGCAAATCAGTGGGTACAAGAAAGAAGATGAGGGTCCATCGAAGAAATCAAAGAGGAGGAAGAAGAATAACTAGATATTGTAGACTTTTTAAGTAGTAGTTATGACTTTGGCTTTTTTAAAGTAAATGTGTAGTTGTTTGTAACCAACTTCTGTCTTTTTTTTTTAATTGAACTAGTTTTCAGTTACTGTTTTGTTGTTGTTGTTTTGGTTAATGTAAAGAACTAGTTACAATTATTGGTTCAATATAAAATTTGTTTTTATATTTTTGTGTATGATTTTTTTTTTAAATAGAGTTGGTAGATTTTTTCAATAAATAATTATTTTGCAAATTATTTATGGAGTTTTAATCTTTTGAAAAAGATAAGTGATTAAGTTACTGGTTTGTATATATTTTTTTAAATAGGTGTCTATCATTTTTGGACAAGTTTGTGTGCAAATGGATAACCGATTTACGTAGTCTTTGTTACAATATTTTCTTATTATTATTTTTTAATTTTGATATATTGTTTGTTAAAGTAGGATCATTAATTATTTATGAAGTTTTAATCTTTTTTTAAGAGACAAGTGATAAAGTAACTGGTTTGTAAATATTTTTTTAAAATATGTGTGTATCATTTTTTGACAAGTTTGTGCGTTGATGGGTAACCGGCTACTGCAGTCTTTGCTAGTGTAATTCATTTGTCACAGGTAACTGGTTACAATATATATATTTTCTTAATTTTGATATAATGTTTGTTAATGTAGGAGCATGAATTGTTTATGAAATTTTAATCTTTTTTGTAAAAGATAAGTGATTAAGTAGCTGGTTTGTATTTTTTTAATAGGTGTGTATTATATTTTGACAAGTTTGTGATATGATGGGGTAAGTGGTTACTACAATTTTTCTAGTGTAAGTCATATGTTACAGGTAACTATAGTAACTGGTTACTGTAAGTATATTTTTTTGACTAGCTTGTGTGCTAATAGGTAACCGAGAGCTTGAGTCATTGCTAATGTAATTTATATGTTATATGTTAAGAAAAGTAACCCGTTTCTATTATTGGGAAAACAAATTTCCAAAATGTCTGACATTAGCATACAAATTTATTTGAATAAATTCAAAGTGTAGTCTATATATAATTCTTACAAAATTATTTGTCTAATTTCTTTGCCATTTTTGGTTTTCACACCTTTGGGATTGGTTGATTTTTGCATGTTTTCCTATTGTGTCCTGGTTGCCCGCATCGTCCACATTTAATCTACACTTTTGGCTCTCCTTTAGATCTGATTCTTTTATTTCTAGGCCACCCTGATGGTTTTCTTGTTTTTGGTGGTAGGATAATTTTGTCAAAACTCTTTGGTAGTTTCCATTCACTTTTATTTGGCAAGGGATGAACAGTTGACTCATATGTTACTTTCATAGTTGTAGTTTTGTAGTAATCAACAACATAATCATAAGTTTTCAGTTGTGTTTTTGCAAATACTGCTATTGCATGTGCACACGGTATTTCATCTTGTTGGAACCTTTTCCACTCGCATGTTTTATCAATTAGGTTGACTAGAAAATTTCCTTTGTCTTCTACCACAACTTGGTACAGTATGGTGTTGACTGGAAATACCAGCTTTTTTTACCAGAGGAATAAATGTTAGAAACTAGTTACTATGATAGTTGCTAGTAACTGGTTATTGAATGTTTTGGAAAATAATATTAAGTGCATAATGTATCTTAGTTACTTGAAATTTAATTTCCCAAACAAAATTTTCTATGAGCACAGTTTCAACATCTGTTGTTATTTGTGTGAATGTTCCATTTTCTTCATTTCCATTTTTCCATACCCATTTTTGAACTAAACTTTGAAGGCCTCCCATCATTGTAGTGATTGGGAGCGTTCTTGCAGCTTTCAATGTAACATTGATTGATTACGCTATAGTTTATGTTGATATTGCCCAATAATTAACCTTGCGGTCGCAATAGTAAACGGGCTATGTCGTATCCACAGAGAGAGAAACACAACTAAAGATTAGATTATTAAAGTTAAAAATAAAAATAAAGTAGAATTGAAAATATGAATTTTATGAAATTAAAATGATAAATTAGAGAAAGTAATCAGAATAAGAGCATGGCAAGGTAGAGATGCAGTGCTGTAAACCCTATTCTAATACTGATATTAATTTAAAACACAATTGCAATTCTACACCATTAATTGCAACTGCAAGATGTATATGTTAAAAGCACGAATTAATTAATCTAGATTACATTGAATCTAACTCCTAATTTCATAGCATATCATATTATATATCAAAGAGTGACAAAATACCATTGGCAGAATGCAGTAAAAGACATATAATATAACAAATATACTAAAATAAATTAACAATCTATGTTACATAAGAAAATCATGACTAAACTTATGTAAAATATGCTAAATAATTTAGAAGATGAGAAACAAAATAATTAATGGGATATGTAGATGAAACACTAAAAAGAATCAATATCACTATTGAGAATGAGAAGTATAACAACTACACTCTAACCTCACCAATATTTCTAAAATAGTTCACTCATTTTTGTCACCTAAAACAAGCAAAACTAAGCTAGAAATAAGAAAAGCAACAAAATAACAAAGTGTATTTTTCCACTCTAAAATCTGATGTTGTTTGCCCTACATTTGGCTCTTTATTTATAGTGGAAATATGACAAAAAATGTGTAAAATTGTGTACAAAATAGTTAGAAAAATGGCTACAAAACTGATGGAAGTGGGAGACATGCTGCAGTGATTAGGGAGACACGTTTGACAGGTGTCGTGTGGTGGTTGGCTCGACAGAGGTGGTGCTGGGCCATGGGGAACAGATGCTAGGAGAGTGGGATAGGTGGCGCACATTGGTTGGCTCGACAGGCAGGCGTGGCAGCAACTGACAGGCGGTGGAAGCTGGTGTCAAGTGCCCATCAAGCGCTGGTGGGCTGCGTCAGGCGGCTTTGTTGCAGCAAGTGGCTCGGCTGGTATGGCCTCGACTGGGCTCAGCTAGGCTGGGCTTGGCTTAGCTGGGCAAATGGCAGACTGCCTTGTGGCAGCGTGGGCACTTGCTGAAGGCTTGGGCCTGAGCTGTTTGGGCTTGGTTTTGGGCCTAAGTTGATCCACAAATGTCTTTTAACAATTCCATTTGTTTCTATTCTTTCTTCTTTCTTTTTCTTTGTGTCAAAATACATCTTATTTTCTAAAAATTGAACACAAATTAAATTAAGATTAATATTTTCAAATATAAAATACATTACAATAAATTCATGAAAATATTGATTAAACTTAATTTATTAGACATTAAAGCTAATAAAATGATATTTTTGAGCACTAATCACAACCCCCAACTAGCTTCTTGCTAGTCTCTAGCAATTCAAGTGAAATGATAATTGTCAACATGATATTTTCTAGGTCAAAAATTTATAAAAGAACCTAAGTATTAACACAAAATGTTAGTAACAAGTCAATAAGAGTTATCAAAATTACTTTGAACAAATCTAGAGTTGTGAGTGTGTCCACCAAACTTGAACATTCTTACCGCAAACCATAGCACATAAAGCCTTCAAAATTATGCCAAGTAAAAGTCTCAACTCCATTAACCTCTCATGTAATTGAAAATATTTAAAGTTAAGGGTTTCACTCATGAAGTTGGAAATAAAGAACTAAGCACTCATCAAATGGATATATATTTAGGACAAACTTTTAAACAATCATTGCAACCAAGATAGGAAATAAATTATTTGGACAACCACCATAAAGAGTACCACAAACTAGTTTTTCGGGAATTCTAAGTTAAATAGACAATATTTACATTTATTCTAAGAGCCATAAAATAAAACATTAAATTAATAAACACACATTTTTTTTCTTGGACACAAGAGACAACATAATTGAAAATGATAGAACTATTGCTCTTGTGCCTTTTTTTTTTCATGAAGAACATAATAAAAAGGCTATCTACTAAGATTTGTCTATAGAAATTATTATCCCTAAAAAATCATCCATTCATACCACAATACCTTGTCCAAATAAGTATAACCATTTCTAAGAATTAATGAAAATTCAAAAGTTGTTTTCTCAAGTCTCACCTCTCACAGAAAAGAATGAATTACTTAAACATGGAATTTTTTTAAACAAATATGTGCTAACAACAATCTTACCAGAACATTTGACATGTGCATTATATAACTCTAGAAAATTTCTTAGTAATAAAGATAACAAAATTTGACTCAAAAGTAACATTTTGCAAGAATAAATAAGTAATTAAAAAAAAAAAATTGATCGTCAAAATATTAATATGACAAAAATCAACATGAACATGCATGAATATGCTCACCACCCCTAACCAAAATCAGACAATGTCCTCATTGTTTAAAAATATATACATGAGAAGCGTGAAATGAGAACACCTAGAGTGTGAGCTAATGTAAAATGATATCATATTTATTCTTAGGAAAAGAAAAATTAAATGACAAGAAAAACTATCATAATAAAATAACAAAATGCAAAAACAAAACAAATAACAAAAATAAAGAAAGCAAGGAAAGATAGAACCTGATTACTCTTGGCAAACCAGAGAAAAGTCTCATCAGGTTGGTTCACCAACTCAATATTCTTGATTATCCAGTATCAAAAATGGATTTTCTTTTATCCTGTGTCTCAAAAATGGAAGCATTAGTAACATTCTCAGGATAAAAAAAATGTTCGTTTTTAGTATCATGGATGTAATGCCCCGGATTCCCTAATGTGGTTTAACGGTTGGATTAGTAGGCCGGGAGGGCCATAATTGCTTAATTATGCTGTTAAACGTGTTTATGAATGTTTATGAGAATTATATTATAATATAATGTTAATTGTATGCATGTCGGTGATATATGTTGAGACCACATTATGATGTGGGTTTGTTCGAGCTGTTCGACATGAGACGATCGTAGATGATTGATTAGCGGTTTAGTCACAACGGAATTAAGTGTCGGGACTTGGTTTGAGTCTCGGGGTGATTTTGATGATTAGAGCGTTACCGGGAGATAAAGGGTAACGGGATGTGAATTATTGGTGTTTGAGATTATTGAGAATAACGGGAATTGGAGAGCGTTAATTATGATTAACGAGTTAGGAGGAAAGTACCAAAAATGCCCTTGGGAGTCTTTAGAAACCATTAATTGACCTAGGGGTAAAATGGTCATTTCACCCCTAGGATAGATATAACCCTTATTCAGCTGAAAAAGGTGATGGAAAAACAGAGTGTTTTTGAGAGTTCTCCCGTACTTTCTTTTTCTCTCTGTTCTTTGTGATTTCTGAACCAACTTTGAGGATTCTAGCTTGGGAAGCAAGCCTTGGGAGATTGGGAGTATGTTCCACTAGTGAAGGCCATCATAAGCCAAGCTTTGGGTAAGTTTCTAACCATAGTTTCTCTGGTTTGCTCTGTTTTAGTTTTGTTTTGCAGCTGAAATGTTTAGGGTGAATTCATGGGTTTTGTTGGGAGTTTTGGCTAGGGTTCCCATGCTTGTGATGTTTGGGATGTGTTGGGATGGTTTTTGGGTTCATTTGGCATCAAGAATAGGCTTTGGAAGCTTGGGAATCGAGTTAGAATCGAAGGAGATGAAGAAAGTCGGTTCAGGGGTGTTCTGGGCTGGAGGTAGCGCTACAGCGCCCACCCTAGGGCGCTATAGCGCTCCTCAGGGAGGTTTCTGGTACTTGGGCGGTTCTGAGTATAGCGCTGTAGCGCTAGGGGTTGAGCGCTGTAGCGCTACCCTGTTCCTTCCAAACCCCGTTTTGAGTGTTTTTAAGGGTTTTTGACTTGGGGTTTCAATCCTTAAGGCCCGGGATCGATTCTACTCACCGTGTGGGCATGTTTCGAGGTCCCGAGGGTGGTGCTTAGGTTAAGACCCTATTATTGTGGATTCTCATTAATGGAGGTTATAATTGGTCGTGATTAGGTAACCGCCAAGGAACTAAAAGACCGATCGTTCTCAGGGGTCGTCTTTATCATACTTCTCGCTCGAACTTGAGGTAAGAAAACAGTGTACGGACACAGTTGCACCCTGTGCAGGTATATGACATGCATGGTTTGATATTGAGGCATGTTGTTTGTTATATGTGAACGTGGATTGCATATCAAATGCTAATGATTGCTAATCACCTGTTAAAGACACTGACTAGTCAGGGACCGACTCTAAAGTCGATGATCACGCATTGAATGGCTCTATGGCATTAATGCGGGACCGGACCTAAGGTCGATGAACTTATAAGCGCTTGCCTGGTCTACGACCAGATGACTATAGCCAAGGTATATGACCCCGGTGATCGTTTGTCACGTGGCTAAGGGACGTTGTCCATAGTTTCGACTCTAGAGTCGTGAGGAGGGTTATGTTGGTGACCAGTCACCATGCACCTGTCCTGAACAAACTTATGAATGAAACACTTATCGATTAAGCCCTGGTGACCCTATCGTCACATGGCTAGAAGGAGCGATGCTCATTACTGTGACTTTTGGCTATTGTCACCTATTTGTTGGACTGATAGTCCTGAGTGGTTATTATGGCCATTGTTGATATTACATCATGTTCTATTATGTTTTCTTGCTGGGCCTTGGCTCATGGGTGCTATATGGTGCAGGTAAAGGAAAGGAAAAGCTTGGCCAGCCTTGAGTGGAGAGCTTGGGCGATGTAATGTACATACAGGGCCGCTTGACCGCCACGGTCGAGGAGTTCTCAGAGGGACTAGGGGTTTACCCTATTTTTGCCGCTTAGGCCGGCGGAGTTTGTAAATTGAAACTGTAGCAACTCTTTTGTAATACGAACTACTTGTAAACATTTTAAAAGGCTCATGAGCAGTTTATTTACTTAATGAAATGTACCCTTTCCTTTTTACTGGTTTTCCACCTTAACCTGATAATAACACTTAGAACACGTTTTTAGCCAAAGGACTCGGGTAGCGAGTCAAATTTCCGGTTCATCGTTCTCCGTAACTGTTCTGGGGTAGCCAGGGCGTTACAACTTGGTATCAGAGCAATGCCAAGGTTAGGGTTCCTGTAGACTGGCTGGGTATGTACACACATCGTCGAAGACAAGCTCGACTCGTGGTTTGGTAACTATCTAAGAGGTTACATGTGTAATTGTTTAAATATGATATATATGCTTTACCTGTGTGCATGAGATATTACGGTGAGCTTGTGCCCTGAGATATTATATCTTCAGCAAATGTGT
Organism: Humulus lupulus; assembly: GCF_963169125.1. Taxonomy (NCBI): domain Eukaryota; kingdom Viridiplantae; phylum Streptophyta; class Magnoliopsida; order Rosales; family Cannabaceae; genus Humulus; species Humulus lupulus. The sequence goes on from NC_084794.1 coordinate 126,694,636, forward strand.
ACTAATTGGTACTGAGATTGCTGGCGCCTGCTTATTAGCATGGTTGTTTATAAGTTATTATGTGATACATGCTGAGTGCTGAGTGCCATAAACATGTATCTGCTTGTGAATACTGAATGACTGTGGAATGTAATAGTTGTCTGTTGTTCTTGGACCGTGAGGCGGCAAGAGGTTTAGTTATTACTACCTGACTGGCCGTATTGATTATTGTTTCAGTAAGGTATCAGTGACAGAATGAACTCAGGACAGACAGACATGTCAGCTGGCCAGAGTGATCCAGGCCAGAATAATAACAGTCAGGGTCAAGAGAATGACCAATCTCAGGTTCCACAGCCAGCACCTGCAAACTGGCAACAGTTGTTTAACGATTTGCAGGCTACAGTGTTAAAACAGGGAGAGGAGCTTCGTCTCCTAAGACAGCAGCAAGTGCCTGTAGTGGCTAGTGTTGCAGAGGCACCTTCTGTGTCAGTGCCAGTTATTGGGCCACTGCCTAGGGTTGAAAACAGATTGGAACCTCTTTATGAGCGGTTCAGGAAACAGCAACCTCCTGTGTTTGAAGGCAGTGCCGATCCTATCAAAGCTGAACAATGGATGAGCATGCTTACCACTATGCTTGACTTTATGAGGGTAGTTGGTAATGAGAGGGTGGCCTGTGCTGCCTATATGTTTCGGGAAGATGCCCGGATATGGTGGGAAGTGGTTGGCCAGACCAAGGATGTTAATCTCTTGAGTTGGGAGGAATTTCAGACCTTGTTCAATGAAAAGTATTACAATGACGCCATTAGAGCGGCGAAGGCTGATGAATTTATGAGGCTACTTCAGGGAAACTTATCAGTAACCGAGTATGCCTTAAGGTTTGATCGCTTGGCAAAGTTTGCCAAGGAGTTGGTGCCCACTGATGGGACCAGGAGAGAGCGTTTCTTACAGGGGCTACAGCCCAGGTTAGCCCGAGATGTGCGCATCACCACTGTGGCAGGAGTGACTACTTATGCACAGGCGGTGGAGAAGGCGCTTACAGCTGAAACTGCAGAGATTAAGATCTGGCGTGAGAATGCAGCCAGAAGGGATTTCAGGAGGCCAGGTCCTCCATTTGTGGGTTCTGGTAGGGGTGTTGGCCCCAATGATCAGAAGAGGAAGGTTCCTAACACCTTCCCAGTTTCAGGTCCTGACAGGAGACCTCGTGGTGTTACAATAGGTCGTCCTGGGGGCAGTGAAGCCTGGAGGTCTTATCCCGAGTGTCCTAGATGCAAGAGGCATCACTTGGGAGAGTGTAAGGCAAGGGCCTGCTTCTCTTGTGGAGTAGTGGGTCATTTGAAAAAGGATTGCCCTAAGGCAAGAAAGGAAGAGCCCAGGAAGGCAGATAGCTCGGCCCCAGCGCGAGTGTTTGCTTTGACTCAAGCAGAAGCTGAGGCTTCGCCCTCAGTTGTTACAGGTCAGCTTCTTAGTGCAGGAACTGTTTATAATGTATTGATTGACTCTGGTGCTACACATTCCTTTGTTGCGAGTAGTGTTATTGATAGATTGTGTAGACCTTGTGATTTCTATGCTGTGGGGTTTGGTACTTTGTTACCCACTGGGGAGCTGGTTGTATCCAGGAGGTGGGTCAGATCTTTGCCAGTGATAGTGGAGGGCAGAGAGTTGTCGGTGGATCTTATAGAGTTAGTTATGACTGACTTTGATATGATACTAGGTATGGATTGGTTGGCCAAGTATGGGGCAACCATTGATTGCAGAAGGAAGATGGTCACCTTTGAGCCTGAGGGTGAGGATCCTTTTGTATTTGTTGGTACTGTGCATGGACCCCGTATTCCTATGATTTCTGCATTGAGGGCTAGGGATTTATTGCAAGGGGGTTGCATTGGATTCTTAGCCAGTGTGGTTGATACCACCAAGGTCGTGCCAGTGAGACCAGAGGATACTAGACTTGTGTGTGAGTTTCTGGATGTGTTTCCAGAGGATTTGCCAGGGTTGCCACCACACAGAGAGATTGAGTTCGTTATAGAATTGGCCCCAGGGACGGAGCCAGTGTTTAGAGCACCATACAGAATGGCCCCAGCTGAGTTGAAAGAATTAAAGGTACAGTTGCAAGAGCTGTTGGACTTGGGTTTTATCAGACCTAGCTTTTCACCTTGGGGTGCGCCAGTTCTGTTTGTGAAGAAGAAAGATGGTTCTCTGAGGATGTGTATAGATTACAGGGAACTGAATAAGTTGACAATTAAGAACCGGTATCCTTTGCCAAGAATAGACGATCTGTTTGATCAGTTGCAGGGTAAGACGGTATTCTCTAAGATCGACCTTCGTTCTGGTTATCATCAGTTGAGGGTCAAGGAGGGAGACATACCGAAGACCTCTTTTCGCACTAGGTATGGGCATTACGAGTTTCTAGTTATGTCCTTTGGATTGACTAATGCCCCTGCTGCTTTCATGGATATGATGAACAGAGTGTTCAAGGATTATTTGGACCAGTTTGTGATCGTCTTTATCGATGATATTCTGGTGTATTCTCAGACTGAGTTAGAGCATGAGCAGCATCTGAGGTTAGTGCTGCAGAGGTTGAGAGAACACAGATTGTTTGCAAAGTTCAAGAAGTGTGAATTCTGGTTGTCTCAGGTGTCCTTTCTTGGGCATATTGTCAGTAAGGAGGGGATTACAGTAGATCCAGCAAAGATTGAAGCGGTCAGAGATTGGCCAAGGCCAAAGAATGCTTCTGAGGTTAGAAGTTTCCTTGGATTGGCAGGGTATTACAGACGTTTTGTGGAGGGGTTCTCAAAGATTACTACTTCGTTGACTGAGTTGACACGCAAGGGTCAGAAGTTTGTGTGGTCGGAAAAATGTGAGAACAGCTTCCAGGAGTTGAAACAGAGGTTGATTACAGCTCCAGTTCTGAGTCTTCCGACAGACCAGGAGAAGTTTGTGATATACTGCGATGCTTCTCATCAGGGTTTGGGCTGTGTTTTGATGCAATCAGAGAGAGTTATAGCTTATGCTTCTCGTCAGCTGAAGGAGTACGAGAAGAGGTATCCCACCCATGATCTAGAATTAGCAGCGGTGGTTTTTTCTTTAAAGATATGGAGGCACTATCTCTATGGAGAGAAGTGTGAGATTTATACAGATCACAAGAGCCTAAAGTATTTCTTTACTCAGAAGGACTTGAACATGAGGCAGAGGCGTTGGCTAGAGTTAGTAAAAGATTATGATTGTGATATTTTGTATCACCCAGGGAAAGCCAACGTGGTAGCTGATGCTTTAAGCCGGAAGGGTCCGGGACAGATTCATGGTATTAGGCTGATAGCCAGGGAGTTAGCTGATGATATGACCAGAGTTGGTATAGAGTTCCTGATAGGCCAGTTGGCCAATGTTACGCTACAGTCTACGCTGTTAGAGAGGATTAAAGAGGGTCAATTGAGTGATCCACAGCTGATCAGGATTAGAGAGGATGTCTTGGCTGGAGTATCCAGGGATTATACAGTGTCTGATTTGGGGCTGTTGAGATACAAGGGACGGATATGTGTTCCATTAGACACTGCATTGAGGCGGGAGATTCTGGATGAATCTCATACTACACCTTACTCTTTGCATCCAGGCACCACGAAGATGTACCAGGATGTGAGATCGTTGTATTGGTGCCCAGGGATGAAGAGGGATGTAGTAGAGTATGTGGCTAAGTGCTTGACTTGTCAGCAGGTCAAGGCTGAGCATCAGAGGCCGGCAGGGTTATTGCAGCCTCTGGATATCCCAGAATGGAAGTGGGAAGACATCACAATGGACTTTGTGGTGGGCTTGCCCAGGACTGTTGGTCAGCATGATTCCATTTGGGTGATAGTGGATCGCTATACCAAGTCAGCTCACTTTCTACCAGTGAGGACTACTTATACTGTTGACCAGTATGCGGATCTCTATGTGAGAGAGATCGTGCGCCTCCATGGAGCTCCTAGGTCGATCGTGTCAGATCGGGACCCTACATTCACTTCCAAGTTTTGGAAGAGTTTACAGACAGCCATGGGTACACGACTGAAGTTCAGTACAGCTTATCATCCTCAGACAGATGGGAAATCTGAGAGGACGATCCAGATATTGGAGGACATGCTGCGAGCATGTATGCTGGATTTTGGTGGATCATGGAGTAAGTATCTGCCTTTGATAGAGTTCTCCTATAATAACAGTTACCAGTCTACCATTGGTGTTGCACCTTATGAGATGCTGTATGGTAGGAAGTGTAGATCTCCCATTCATTGGGATGAGACAGGTGAAAGGAGATACTTAGGTCCTGAGGCAGTTCAGAGGACCAGTGAGGCTATTGATAAGATTAGAGCTCGGATGCTTACTTCTCAGAGTAGACAGAAGAGCTATGCAGATCCCAAACGCAGGAACGTGGAGTTCCAGGTAGGAGACTATGTCTTCCTTAGAGTCTCTCCATGGAAAGGGGTGAGAAGGTTTGGGAAGAAAGGCAAGCTGAGTCCCAGGTTTGTAGGTCCATTTGAGATCTTGGAGAGGATTGGTCAAGTGGCTTACAGGCTAGCTTTGCCTCTGGCGTTGTCAGCCGTGCATAATGTGTTTCATGTATCCGCTCTTCGGAGGTATGTATCTGATGAGAGACATGTTTTGAGTTATGAGGATCTGGAGCTTGAGCCAGATCTCTCCTTTGAGGAGCAGCCTGTTCAGATACTTGATCAGAAGGATAAGGTCCTCAGGAATAAGACAATACCTTTGGTTAAGGTATTGTGGAGGAACAGCAAGGTCGAGGAGGCGACCTGGGAGCTGGAGTCTGATATGCGGAGTCAGTATCCCGAGCTGTTCAGGTAAATTTCGAGGACGAAATTTCTGTAAGGAGGGGATAGTTGTAATGCCCCGGATTCCCTAATGTGGTTTAACGGTTGGATTAGTAGGCCGGGAGGGCCATAATTGCTTAATTATGCTGTTAAACGTGTTTATGAATGTTTATGAGAATTATATTATAATATAATGTTAATTGTATGCATGTCGGTGATATATGTTGAGACCACATTATGATGTGGGTTTGTTCGAGCTGTTCGACATGAGACGATCGTAGATGATTGATTAGCGGTTTAGTCACAACGGAATTAAGTGTCGGGACTTGGTTTGAGTCTCGGGGTGATTTTGATGATTAGAGCGTTACCGGGAGATAAAGGGTAACGGGATGTGAATTATTGGTGTTTGAGATTATTGAGAATAACGGGAATTGGAGAGCGTTAATTATGATTAACGAGTTAGGAGGAAAGTACCAAAAATGCCCTTGGGAGTCTTTAGAAACCATTAATTGACCTAGGGGTAAAATGGTCATTTCACCCTTAGGATAGATATAACCCTTATTCAGCTGAAAAAGGTGATGGAAAAACAGAGTGTTTTTGAGAGTTCTCCCGTACTTTCTTTTTCTCTCTGTTCTTTGTGATTTCTAAACCAACTTTGAGGATTCTAGCTTGGGAAGCAAGCCTTGGGAGATTGGGAGTATGTTCCACTAGTGAAGGCCATCATAAGCCAAGCTTTGGGTAAGTTTCTAACCATAGTTTCTCTGGTTTGCTCTGTTTTAGTTTTGTTTTGCAGCTGAAATGTTTAGGGTGAATTCATGGGTTTTGTTGGGAGTTTTGGCTAGGGTTCCCATGCTTGTGATGTTTGGGATGTGTTGGGATGGTTTTTGGGTTCATTTGGCATCAAGAATAGGCTTTGGAAGCTTGGGAATCGAGTTAGAATCGAAGGAGATGAAGAAAGTCGGTTCAGGGGTGTTCTGGGCTGGAGGTAGCGCTACAGCGCCCACCCTAGGGCGCTATAGCGCTCCTCAGGGAGGTTTCTGGTACTTGGGCGGTTCTGAGTATAGCACTGTAGCGCTAGGGGTTGAGCGCTGTAGCGCTACCCTGTTCCTTCCAAACCCCGTTTTGAGTGTTTTTAAGGGTTTTTGACTTGGGGTTTCAATCCTTAAGGCCCGGGATCGATTCTACTCACCGTGTGGGCATGTTTCGAGGTCCCGAGGGTGGTGCTTAGGTTAAGACCCTATTATTGTGGATTCTCATTAATGGAGGTTATAATTGGTCGTGATTAGGTAACCGCCAAGGAACTAAAAGACCGATCGTTCTCAGGGGTCGTCTTTATCATACTTCTCGCTCGAACTTGAGGTAAGAAAACAGTGTACGGACACAGTTGCACCCTGTGCAGGTATATGACATGCATGGTTTGATATTGAGGCATGTTGTTTGTTATATGTGAACGTGGATTGCATATCAAATGCTAATGATTGCTGATCACCTGTTAAAGACACTGACTAGTCAGGGACCGACTCTAAAGTCGATGATCACGCATTGAATGGCTCTATGGCATTAATGCGGGACCGGCCCTAAGGTCGATGAACTTATAAGCGCTTGCCTGGTCTACGACCAGATGACTATAGCCAAGGTATATGAACCCGGTGATCGTTTGTCACGTGGCTAAGGGACGTTGTCCATAGTTTCAACTCTAGAGTCGTGAGGAGGGTTATGTTGGTGACCAGTCACCATGCACCTGTCCTGAACAAATTTATGAATGAAACACTTATCGATTAAGCCCTGGTGACCCTATCGTCACATGGCTAGAAGGAGCGATGCTCATTACTGTGACTTTTGGCTATTGTCACCTATTTGTTGGACTGATAGTCCTGAGTGGTTATTATGGCTGTTGTTGATATTACATCATGTTCTATTATGTTTTCTTGCTGGGCCTTGGCTCATGGGTGCTATATGGTGCAGGTAAAGGAAAGGAAAAGCTTGGCCAGCCTTGAGTGGAGAGCTTGGGCGATGTAATGTACATACAGGGCCGCTTGACCGCCACGGTCGAGGAGTTCTCAGAGGGACTAGGGGTTTACCCTATTTTTGCCGCTTAGGCCGGCGGAGTTTGTAAATTGAAACTGTAGCAACTCTTTTGTAATACGAACTACTTGTAAACATTTTATAAGGCTCATGAGCAGTTTATTTACTTAATGAAATGTACCCTTTCCTTTTTACTGGTTTTCCACCTTAACCTGATAATAACACTTAGAACACGTTTTTAGCCAAAGGACTCGGGTAGCGAGTCAAATTTCCGATTCACCGTTCTCCGTAACTGTTCTGGGGTAGCCAGGGCGTTACAATGGAGGAAATAGTATGATTGATTCTTTGAAAAAAGCTTGCAAATTTCCTCCAAAATAAGGTTTATCACATCAATATGACAACACTTGTTTTCATTTGGAGTTGTTGGAAGAATTTCAGCATGAGAAATATTTTCACTCCGAATAGTAATGGCATCATCCTCATCAAATTTGTAGGAAATAGGATTAGAGATTAGTGTCATTGTTTCCTCATGTGATTGGAATTGGGTGAAATAATGTGAATTAACTTTGTTGGTCAATTCTGAAAATTTCGTCCTAATTTCTCTAAATTCCTCTATAATGTGTTCAGTAAAGTTTATTTGTTCCTCCATAAATGTGTATAATGTTTCCTCTAAGGAATCCGTATTAGTCCAAACATTATGTGGAGGTTCATTGTAAGAGTTAGAAAAATCATGCTCAACATTCCTACTAGATGGTGCCAATTCCCAACCAATCGGTATACGGTAGTTGTACTTAGACTTCCAACTTGAAGCAACTGGGTTTTTTAAGCTAAGATTACTGTTCTTGTAGTAATAATAGTATTGAAAGACTTCCTCAGTATCTCTAAGAGTTGAGTAATCTTGAGCAAAATGGTCGACTCTTTCACACTCAAAATATGGTTCATCATACTCTACCCTTATGACCTCGTTACTTTCTCGACCATACTTAGCCTTCAAGTTTTCGAATTCTCTAGTCAAGAATTCTACTTCAGATTTAAGGTACTCTATTTCGTTAAGTTGGTGGGCACCTCTAAAATTGCTAGTACCCTTAGTAGCACTAGATTTTTGATTGTTTTAAAGTGAAGAGAGATATATTGGATAATAGTACTCAAAATGTCAATGATCTTCTTCATTCATTTTTTTTGTAAGTATTATAAGGGGAAGTGTGTAATAGTGTAACAAGTATACACCAAAAAATATTCCCAGGCCAATTGGGAAAGCTGCCAATGTACCACTTTAGACCCACGAGCTTTTCTAGAACTCCCCAAGGTTCTTAGAAAATGTTGGAGGGTAATGCTAAAACAAACCTTCTTTAAGAACTAAATTTTCTAAGACAGAACAGGTTTGTTTTTTACTAATTTCCAAAATCACACAAATGTTCTCAATACTTTGTTTTTTTTTTATGCTTTAAAATTTTAAGTTTTATGTTTTTTTTTCTTCGGAAAAAGCTTAAATCTAGAAAATAAAATTATAAACCTAAAAGTAAGAGAAAATAAATAAATAAAATAATGAAAAAAATGAATAAATAAAAAGAAACTAAAAATGAAAATTAGTGAGAAAAAAAAAAAAAAGAGAACTTAATAAAAAATAAATTAAAAAAAAAACAAATAAAAATAAAAAATAAAAAATAAAAAATTAATTCACTATGAAAACCTTTAATTGTAAAATTACCTCCCCGGCAATAGCGCCAAAAATTGATATTGCCCAAATAATTCACCTTGCGGTCGCAGTAGTAACAGGCTGTGTCGTATCCATAGAGAATGTAATGCCCCGCGTTTAGGGCACCGGGTAAATCTTAGTTTTAAGTATTTAAAATCCTTGAATTATGTATTCTTTTAGGCGAACATTTTATGTTACAATAAGTTTATGATGTTTGAATGCTAGCCATATTGTTGTAAGAGTGGTTTTTTTTTTAGAAACCGAGACCTTTGGTCGTAAACCAAGTCAAAAACCATAATCAAGTAAAATTCTCGGATTAATTAAATAAGAATACTATGGCATAAAAGTATTAATTTTTTCTGGCAACTGAGAGTTTATAGTCAATCCAATAAGTTTAAGAAAAATTGATTGATGTTTGAATTCCAATCAACCGGGCTTAAGAATAAGAATTTCTTGCTCGAGCCTCTAAGGGCAATTGGGTGAATTTGATAAAATTACCAAAATTATGTGTATGTGACAAATTTTATTTTGGGTCACATTTGATTTAATTAATTAAGCTTGGTAATATTTAAAACTATAGGGTAAAATTTTAGGGAATTTTAGATAAGTAAAATTACCAAAGGGCCCTTGAGTGTCTAAGGAGAGAGGTAAAAGGGAGCAAGGGCATAAATGTCTTTTCCAAGGGAGAATAGAGAGAAGGGGGGTCGACAAGACTATGCCTAGGGATCTCAAGAGCCTAGGAAATCTACCCTAGGGAAGAGTAAGAGCCTTACCCACTCATTGGCTTAACCCTAATCATTTCTCTCTTACACATCTAATCATTTTTTTTAAACTTCCTTTTTCCTCAAGAAATCAAAAACACCCTCTTCCATTTTTACTTCCCAAAACCGAAGCCATAAGTCTCTCTACTCTCCATTGCTGCAAGTTTTCTCTCAATGAGCCAAGAGCACTCATTTCCCCATTGAAGGAGGGAGAGGCTCAAGAGAACACTTGGGTAGAGTAAGTTTCGAGGTCCTTCTCCTCTTTTCCTCTTCAAACCGAAACCCTAAGGGGTCGTTTGGTATGAGGAGTTTGCAATTTTCATATTACTGGGAAAGTTGAAGAGGGTAATATGATAGTTTGGAAACTTACATCATTGTGTTTGGTTGTGCACTGTAATCTTATCTATGATTCCTGGGAATATCACTTTCTGTGTTTAGTTGTGCATAAGAATCTGTTAAGTTTTCATATTTTCATAAAATTAATATAATAATATATTTCATCAAAATAATTTATAAACAATTTTACTCATGAAATATTTTTTAACAGAATTAAAAAAATACATCTTTTGAATATTAGAATAAAGTATAATTTTTAAAATTACAAAAATACCCTTATTTTATTTTTAATAATATATCATTTGTTATTTTAAACTTAAGTAATGATATAAAGGCTTTACAAATCAATTTCTTTAAATAAACAAATATTATTTATCATTTTATAGTTTGATATATGTATATTTGTTTTTTCTTCTTCATATTTTCATAAAATTAATATAATAATATATTTTATCAAAATAATTTATAAACAATTTTACTCATGAAATATTTTTTAACAGAATTAAAAAAATACATCTATTGAATAATAGAATCAAGTATAATTTTTAAAATTACAAAAATACCCTTATTTTATTTTTAATAATATTTCATTTGTTATTTTAAACTAAAGTAATGATATAATGGCTTTACCAATTAATTTCTTTAAATAAACAAATATTATTTATCATTTTATAGTTTGATATATGTATATTTGTTTTTATATTATAAGCTTCAAAAATAAAATAAGTCATTAACTAAAAAATTATTGGTTTAAGATTTTTTTTTAAAAAAAAATAATAATTTTGAAGTGTTTCACATTCGTGGGTATCTGAAAACCACTTGTCAGATGGGTTTCACTTGAACCTAGAATTAGGAAAAGTTAAAACCCCTGGAGTACAGATTCCCAGGTTAGAAAAACTCAAACCCAGTACCAAACATGAGAAAGTGTTCAGATTCCCATTCCCGTGTCCAAATTTCTGCATACCAAACGGCCCCTAAGGGTTTATGTTGAATACATGTGAGCTCATAGCCATGCACGACTTTGATCTTGTGTTCTAGGGTTCAATAGAGGCTTGTACGGGTAGGATCTCAAGCATTTAGCACTTTGGTGATCCAGTGAAAGCAAGGTAAGAAATCTTGGTAGTTTAAATGTTTTCTCCCTCATCTAAGTTTTCTACCCTAATCCTTTTCTAAAAAATCTGCATGTGGAACTTGGGGCTCAGTTTTGAGAATGTAGAGCACAAGGGGGAGTTTGAGGAAGCTAAAGAAAACACATCTCCAAGCTAGAACTATCAAAGGTAGAAATTTATGGTTGTTCTTGAGTTTTGTGATTTATGTTGGTAGATCTGGTTATATAGGTTATTTTAATAGTTTTTGGAGTTAATTTTATGCTTAATGTTGAGGTGGTGTGATTTGATGATTTTCATGCATACATGTGGCTAGGGTTAGGCTAGAAATGCTTATTGTTGTTAGGTTGTGTAAAAATGCATGATGCCAAAATTTCGTGGTCTGGATTCCAATGGGTCAGATCGCACTCTACTGCCTTTGGTTGTGAAAAATATTTGTATAGTTGCATATCTCTTTGTGATTACTTGATAATAGGCTTTGGAAAATCGTAAAAATGTATTTTTAAACCCAAGTTATGCACGTTTTGGCATTTTGATGTAAATCTGGAAAATTTCTGGGCAACATGCATTTCCCAGATTGTTTTACATTTTGAATGGGTTTTACTAAATAAAATGATATGAAATTTGGTAGGTTAATATTTTACAAATGTATAAGGGCCACTGCAAAGTTTTAGAGTAAAATGTACTAAGGTATAAGAGATATGATTTTTCAAAGTTTTCCCTAAAATCTGGAAATGACACTTCTGGGCAGAAAGCACTGCCCGGATTGCTTTAAACATTTTAATAAGTTTTATTATTCAAAAGATTATAAAATTTTGAAGGAAGCTAATATAGACTTGTATAAATATCCCTATAAATTTTCATAATGAGCTGGGCATGGGGTAAGAGAAATAAATTTTCAAAGTTACCATAATATCTCGGAAAAACTTCTGGGCAGCAGGCACTGCCCAGATTGCTTTAAAATTTTGAATGAGTTTTTCCATCCCAAAAATTATAAAATTTTGAAGGGAATTAGTTAAGATGTTTACAAGGACTCCTGTATAATTTTAGAGAAAAATGTGTCACGGTTTGAGAGAAATAATTTTCTAATTTTCCCTAAAAACTGAAAAGTAGCAATTTCGAACCTTAACGAAAAATTGATTTTTACCATTTTATAAGTTAAGGGTCCAATTTCCCTTCTTTAAAAAATAACATAAAAAGAGATCCTAGGTTATGGGTAAAAATTGGTAAGAATGGGAGTTTGAGTTTTGTAGAACCTTTAAAAGAAGGGAATAACATTATCAGATATTATTTGTAAATGGTCAAAAAGCGGTATTTTGGTAAATGATAGAAAACGGTAAAATTTCGTAAGAGGACGACAAATTGGTATTTTTCTAAAGATATGAGTTGAGTAGAACTCTTTTTTCCTAAAACCAAAATACGAGTTATTCGATAAGAGAGTTCTTTATTTAAAGAATATTAAAATGCAAAACTCGAAGAGAGTGTTGCGGTGGTGCCGATTTTCTTATGATACTGTAAAGACTGAAATGAGAAGTGTATAAGAGGCTATAGTATAGAGTCTCTAAGAATTTATTTAATGTAGCTATCGTGGAATATTAGCTATAAGAATATGCCATAGTTTAATCATAGTCATTGTGTGGTTTCACTATAGTGTTATCTAAGCGGGAAGGCTCGCTTCTGGATAAAAGATTTCCACAAGAAAGCAATAAGGAATCTGGGTAAGACAACTTATGATATGTTTGGCTACAACACAATCATGACTAGTTTAGATAACCAAGATATAAGTTAATAATTTTAACTAGTCTTAGAAGGTTTACTCAAGACCGTGGTCCTAGAGGGTTCGCATACTCATGACTAAGGTAAGTCATTCGGCTAGCTACCGTGACGACTATGAACTCCGGCTAGCCACTGGGAACTAAGTAAGAAACTGGTTCACCACTGATGATTATGTAACTAAGGTCGGTTGGCCACCGCATTATGTAAGAAGTCCGGTTTAACACCCATAACATAAGAGTCTGATTAAACTCCATGACACATAAGTAAGTTGGTTTCAGAATCAAATCTCTATGACTAAGAAAGTATGCCGAATCCTTCTAGGAGTCTGGGTAACCGGTGTAACTAGTTTACACATGTCAATGCTATGGTAAGATATGTAAAGTTATGTTTGAATGTTCCTCCGGAACCCTAAGTAAGTATGTATGTTAAGATATGTGAAGTTGTGTTTGATTGTTCCTCCGGAACCCTAAGTAAGTATGTTTGTTAAGATATGTGAAGTTATGCTTGATTGTTCCTCCAGAACCCTAAGTAAGTATGTATGTTAAGATGAAGGAGAAAGTATGTATCTATGTTAAGATGAATGAGTAAGTAAGTATGTTTGTTAAGATTATTGAGTATGTAAGAAAACTAAGTATGCATGATAAGAACATTAAGTGTGTTAAGAATGTTACGTATGTTACCAGTTAAGACTTTATGTATGCCCTGGGATCTTCTGCGTGCAGGTGTATTTTCAGGATATGAATTTTTGTTATGAGGCATGAATATAAGTTTGCCAGAACGTTCGTATGTTTTTAAATTGAATGTTAGGGTTCGGTTTCACCAAAATCTTATTCTTGGTTGGTTATCTGCCTAGTTACAGTTGGTTTATGTTCTTGCTCCATTTATGTGGTTATATATGTTAAGTTATTCTTACTAAGTGTTTCACTTACCTAGTTGTTTTGTGTTGTAGGTAACCTCAAAGGCTAAGTGGATCAGTGAGCGTTGGAGTTTATCTACGAGGATGTACACGTGGACCAAAATTTTGAGAATTAATGTTGTGGGGACTAGAGCCCATATGATAATTAAGAATTTATTTTGGGCTTGTTGAATTTTTTAAAATTATGACACTATAATTCACTTTTAAGTATTCCCCTACTTCCAACTATTGCATGTTTGTATTTTTTTATATGGATTTTCTGTTACCTTATTTTAGCAAATGGTTTTGTTTTTTTGCAAGTTATGTTAAGAAATTGTATGGGATGTTATAGTGGGTATCAGAACACCAGGCTAAATCGGTTCTGTAGACAAACCCACATGTACATTCGCAAGGATAGACTGAAACTCATTATAAGTATTGTCTTTTCATATCTGTTACCTTGTTTTCTTTTATTTACCTCAATTCTATCAATTGTAGGTTATGGCTGATATACCTGAGATAGGTGACCCTGTGATAGGGAACCTACCCATGATCCCTACGGTTAGGATAGATTATTATAGACTCTTTAATGATGAGAATCCTCGACGCTTCGAGTCCGATCAACGACGTTGGCATGTCATTTGGCAATGGACACATTACATGGCTGAAGTATTTGATAGGGCCAACACACCCGAGCGACTGAGAGTGTGATATGCCAGCATTTGTCTGAGAGGCTCGATACATATATGGTTCTGTCACAGACATAGGCGACTGGTTCGTGAGATGTGGGATGACTTCCGTATGAAAATCGAGCTAGCGTTTTGGCCTATCTCCATGGTTGATAGCTTACCTCAAGGCAGGGCAGTAGAGCCAGAAGAAAATCTTATAGAAGATCCCGAGGAGGATCTAGCTGAGGGCCAGGAACACGAGGAAGCTGAGAATGGCATTGTCTGTGAGATACCTGAGGACTCTGATGAGGACACCAATAAAGAGAGGGACATACTCCTCTAACTTAGGATAATAATTTTTCCGATGTTAAACCCTCATGTACAGAAGGCTATGCTTACTTTTACCTGGCTGCTCACTTTTGATCGCGGTTAGGGTAGATCCAAGTAGGAAACCTAGTGGCGGTGTGACTTCTAGGTCAAAATTACGTAACCTAATTATGGAGTTTCTTGGTTTTTGTGAATGGATGCTTATGTTAAAGTTATGCTTTGTTTGAAACAACCCATTATGGTATCCCACGATTTACTCCCTATTATAGTATATGAGTATATCATAGTAGCTAATGCTATGTCTACTAGAACTAGTGCGTGCGCGTGGGGATAAGATCTTGGGGGTAGTACCTCAAGTACGACTGATTGATGGAAATTAAATCACGCAGCAAGGCGAGCATCCAGACTAGCAGAATAACTAAAAGATATATGATGAGTAGTGAAAAGACAAGGCGCCCAGAGTGAACATGGAAATGAGATGTAGATGATATGACAACTCACTAGAGTGAGGTGGCTGTAGTTACAAACTCAAAGCAAAGATCGTTGAGCATGCCAGAAATGTTAAGAGATTTGACTAGTTGTTAAGGTTTACATATGACCTAATAATCACTAAGGCATCTAAGACGTGAAGGTTTATGAACCGACTATAAGGGAATATAGTAAAATTCATGGACTCTTGGAAGATTTGGTCTAGAATCTAATGCAGATGTTGCAGAGCATGCAATTAACAAGGATACATGAGCTAGATTAGAGAAGGAAGAATCATAAAATATTGAGGATCTGGCGAGCAACATCATCAATAGCCTTAGGTAGTTCCAATGTGGTTTGAACTGGAACGAGGAAAGTTTTTCTACAAGGATAACTCAAGACTCAGGGAGAAAAAGTAATCAAGGTTGCTTGAAGTTAGCCAATTGTTGCAATAACAAGAGGAAACGAGGCTTTGCTAACCAGGGATAAGTTAATCCCAACAAGCATCCAGGCTTGAGTTTGAGTACTCGCCAACTTGGAAGAAGTACAACTGATGCAATCAATGCAAATGGGTGTTATAGTTTTGCCAAGTCGGGACACTTCCCTACAGAACACTCAAACTTGAGCAGGAAGGACGTGAACAATAAGCAAAGGTGGATGGGAGCATCACTGCTTGTTTATACACTCACATAAGGCGACAAGGGAGTCAGACCATCTAAGGTGATGTTAGGTAGAACTCCTATCGCTCGGACCTCAGCATGTGCATCAATGGACATTTGAGCATTACACTCATTTATAGATACTGCCTACATTAAGAACTAGATGGATCGTCTGAATCTACAAAATATTTGTAATGTATCATTTCCATCAAGGGAGGACATGATGGTTCAGTTTTGGCTTAGAGTTGTACGAATTAGGGTAGCTGATCGCGAACTAACAATTGGCCTGTTAGTAGCAAACCAATGCTAGTATGACATAATTTTGGTATGGATTGGCTATCTATGTGTGGCGCATTTGTCACTGGGGAGGAGAGTAAAGTGATCTTCCATCTGGCAGGTGAGGAACCATGCACTTTTCAAGGAACGTCCAGAGACAAGAAGTTTTCCACGGTCTTAGCAATGAAGGCAAGTAAGATGTTGGAGGACAGATGTATTGGATATCTAGCCGTCATGGATAAGGATAAAGAGGGCACGTTACAACCAGCCGAAGTACCCATCATATGCAAATATCCTGAAGTATTTCCTGACGACCTTCCTAGGCTACTGCTAGAGCGAGAAGTGGTGTTCAAAATATAACTTATTCTATGGACGACGCCTATTTCGAAAGATTCGTACCGGATGGTGCCAACAGAATTGAAGGACCTGCAGGCTCAATTGCACAAGCTGTTGGATAAAAAGTTCATAAGACCAAGTCATTCTCCATGGGGAGCCTTGTGTTGTTTGTAAAGAAGAAAGACGGCTCCATGAGAATGTGTATAAATTATCAAGAGTTGAACAAGGTGACGATTGAGAACCGGTACCCGCTTCCCAGGATCGATAATTTATTTGATGAACTCCAGGGAGCATCGGTATTCTCCAAGATAGATCTCTGATCAAGTTACCATCAACTCAAAGTTAAGGAGTCAGACATATCTAAGACAATGTTTCAAACACGGTATGGGCACTACGAGTTCGTAGTGATGTCCTTCGGACTCACCAATGCACCCACCGCATTCATGGACCTCATGAATTGAGTGTTTAGCGAGTTTTTGGATAAATTCATCATCTTGTTTATTGACAATATTTTGATATACTTGAGGACTCTGGAGGAACATGCGGTGCGTTGTGAGATGGTTCTTCAACGTTTGAAGGAACATAAACTTTATGCCAAATTCTCCTGTTATCCAGATTTCCGGATAGCGTTTAGATTGATGTCCTCGGGGAAGCAGAATTATCGATGTCTTTCACGGTAGGTGACCAGAGCTCGCGGATGGACAGAAAGGCTTCGCCTCTCCTGTTTAGTGTCCGGATTACTCTTCCAAGCAAACACGACACGGAACTCGTCAACCCTCTCGGACTCCCGAAGGGGTATCCTTCGGGGAAGCTCCTTCCAGGAGAAGCTCTTCGAGTGTTCTTCGCGGAAACAGTTCCGTGCCTCGCACGGAACAACACCAAGCGGTCGAGTCACGGAGGAGGCATATTTGGAATGATATCCACCTGACACAAGATCCCGCCTGACACGCCCGACAGGTCAAAGCCGCACACATCCTAGCACGCCTAAGGGTACCTTTTCGCCTACTGTTCCGCTGACAACTTGGAAAAGACGGCTGACTTTGTGTGTTCCCCATACTTTCATGTAAATATACCCACATAGAGTTTTGTAGCCATGCTACTACAGTAATTGTATTCCCTATTTATGGCTGGAGTAATTAAGACTAATGTACGTAGAGAAAAACCCTAATCCAAAACCCTAGCTATAAAGACCCCTTCATTTTACAAGAAGGGGGACGGCCAACAGATCACATAGCAAAAACTCTACAAAAATCTCTCTAGCTTCATCTTCTTCAAGAGAACCCGAGAGAAACACTGTGAGTGTGTGAAGTTCTTGTACACCAGCCATCTTACTGTAGTCCTTTCCAAGTATAATAACATCGACTCGTGGACTAGGGCTTGTTAACGCTTGAACCACGTAAAAACACTGTTTGTTTAGTTATATTTCAGCACTTCTACAGTCCTTATCTTTTTATTATTCTGTTTGTATTCGTTTCCGAAAAACTCGGTAAACATTTTGGTGCTTTCATTGAGAGCTGTAGGAAGTTGTTAGTCAGCTCTTTTTCTGTGTACGTTTTTTGTATTCACTTCGTGCTAAAGAGATGGTGACTACGAGAAAATCCGCTGTTGACAAAAATGCTACGGTCAACCCCGATACCGTGATGGAAGATGCGGTACAAAACGAACCCTTGGACTACCAAGGTGAAGGCCCGACGTCCCGCCAGGATCAGGTTAGTACTGAAGATACGACATACTTAGAAGACGAAGAAGAGTATGTCCAAGACGGTTATTACAAGGACGGCTGCTACTATGAGAAGGACCCAGAACTGGTCCAAGTAGCCGAAGAACTGGAGGTCACCAAAGCCAAGTTTGCTGAGCAGGAGCGCCTCTCCGAAAAAATGCAGCGCATGATGGAGCGCCTCCAAAGCAAGTTCAGAGACCTAGGCGACTCGGACGAGGACGCCTCTGTTTTAGGTGGTGCTGATGCCGCTATGCCGGACCCAGCCGCTGCTGGACCATCCAAAGCCGCCCCTAACAAGGGCAAAGAAAAAGTTGGAGAGCCTGTACGCGCTGACGCCCCTGCACCTCCTAAAGGCGTGAATCACTAGGCCGACTGCCCCCCCCCCCCCCCCCCCCCCCCGCGCGCAGAAGGTCTCTGGCGCTCCTAAGCCCAGACGTCCTTCAGCCCCAAGGGGGCACTCCGTGCCTAAAGGGCCCGGTGCTAAGGCACCCAGGCGTAGGGGAAGGAACAACCGCCCCAGTGATTCCGTCAACCAGGACGGTCGGGCTGCGAACTCGCACTCCGAAGATAGCTAGTCCACGGTGGACCTAAGAAGAAGGTTGGAGGCCAAGTATGAAAAGGCCAAAGGAGAAAAGGCCCGGCCTCGCGGAGATGACCTCCGAAATCATATTAATGACAAGCTCTGGGGACGTGACCTCCCGGAGAGTGATACGAAGAGGCTCGAGGAACAGATTGCTGCCTTGACCAAGCTGGTCCGGAAGCAAAGTGGGGCCCTGTCAGACTCTGAGGAGGAAGACCCGGAACCATGTATTCGGAGGATCGCGGAAACGTCCCTCCCGGATAACTTCAAAATGCCTCACATAGAATTATATGATGGGAGGACAGACCCGCGTACCCACCTAGCTAAATACAACAAAATGATGCAAGTGGCGCGTGTCAGTGAAGACGCCAAATGCATGTGCTTCTCACTCACCCTTACCAAGTCCACGGAGGACTGGTGGAAAAGATTAGCTCCCGGATCAATCCACAGTTGGAAGGAGCTACAGTCCGCATTCAGGAGGCAGTTCATTGCTGCCCGCGACCACGACATGGAGGTTGGTTCCTTAACCAACATCAAGCAGCAACCCAATGAGAACCTCAAAGCTTTCATTCAGAGAATGATGGAAGCTGCTGCAAAGACCAAGGTCAGCGATGACATGAAGCTAATCGCCCTTCAATCGGGCCTTACTGTCGGCTCCCTGCTATGGGGGGAAATGCAAAGGAGACGGGCAGAAACGCTGTCCGAATTCATGTCAAAAGCTCAGGGAATCATCAACCTTGAGGATGCCTACCAGCAGGCCTTTGGAGTTCCCCCGGCTCCAACGCCTTCCGTGACTGCGCCGAGCTTTGCTTCGCAAGCTCCCGCACCAGCCCTCACGCTTCCAGGAGCCCAATTCACTCCAAGTGTGTATGGGCCTTCTGCGTCTGCTCAGACGCCGAGTCAAACCCATTTCTCTGGGTACGGAGCTGTACAAACCGGATGTAGTATCGCTCCTGGCATGCCGCAGCCGCAAGCGAAAGGCCCAGAACGAAATTTGAGCCAATCGCGGAGCAAACGAAGCGGAAGAAACTCCAACCGGGGAGACCATTCAAAGAAATCCCGGAAGGACTATGAGCCCAAGTTCACGGAATATACCAGTTTGATAGACTCGCGAGAGAATGTCTATCGGGCGACCTGTAATATGGTCAACTACAGGAAGCCCCCGAAAGTGTCTCACGGAGGAATGCGTCCGCGAGACTCCAATAAGAGGTGTGAGTTCCACGGAGACGTGGGGCACACCACGAATGAGTGCCTTCAGCTGAAGGATGAGATCGAGTCCCTGGCAAGAGCGGGACACCTCGGTCAGTGGGTGAGGATACCCATTATCTATCCTGGACAGGGGGTATTTCACGGAGCTGCATATTCCCCGGGACAGAGGGGGACCGCTAGCGCTCCTGGAGCCGGTCACCCCCAAGCTCCCGGGTCTCAGTTCCCAGCGCTTCCTGCTCCACCCGCTCCGGCACCCATTGCCTTGTTGGCTCCAGGACCGGGCAACCCATATCCGCTTGGCCTTGCTCCGCCACCCGTTGACGGACACGTAGCCACCATTTCCGGAGGACCACACCTTGCCGGAAGCAGCCGCAACTCCCAGAAGAGGTACTTGAGGGAGTTAGAACACACCGGGGAGATGTGCGCCTTGGTTCAATCACCCGCTCAACGTCCCCGAATGATGGACCTTCCCATCACCTTCACGGAGGACGATGCTCGACATGTGCACTTCCCCCACAATGATCCCCTCGTGGTGAAAGCCCAAATTGCCAATAAGAAGGTCTCACGGATCTTGGTCGACAACGGAAGCTCCGTAAATATCCTCTTCAAAGCGGCCTTCCATGCGATTGGATTAACCGAGATAGACCTGACCCCATGCCCCATCCAGCTTCAAGGGTTCAATGGGGATGCACTCATGCCATTAGGCAAAATTCAACTTCCAGTCACCCTCAGGGGAGAAAGCGACGCTTGTGCCTTCAAGCACAGCACATTCGTGGTGGTCGACTGCCCCACGGCGTATAATGCCATCCTAGGCCGACCGGTCCTAATAGATTGTGGGGCCATAACCTCGATATGCCACTTATGCTTGAAGTTTCCATGCGACGATGGGCGTATCGGCACTCTCCGAGGAGACCAGCGAAGTGCACGAAGCTGTTATAACGTCTCCGTCCGATCCGTCTACACGGTCCAGGAGACGGTTGCTGCCATTCCTTTGGCGGAAGAATTACCAGAAACTGGGGAGGAACATGGAGGTGTACGTGGACGAGATGTTGGTAAAGTCCAAGACCTCCGGGGACCACAGTGACGACCTTGAGGAAGCTTTCGCCGTGATCCGAAAGTACGGAATGAAACTGAATCCAAAGAAATGTACTTTCGGGGTCTCGTCTGGGAAGTTCCTCGGTTTCATTGTCAGCTCCCGCGGAGTGGAAGCCAACCCTGAGAAAATTAAGGCGTTCATAGATATGCCTTCCCCCCGGAAGCATAAGGATGTCCAGAGTGTTACCGGAAGGTTAGCTGCTCTCAGCCGCTTCGTATCCAAGGCCACTGACAAGTGTATCCCCTTCTTCAACGTGTTGCGAGGAAACAAGAAGTTCGAGTGGACCCCCGAATGCGAAGCAGCCTTCCAACACCTCAAGGAACATTTAACCCGAGCTCCCATTCTGTCCAAACCTGTCGAAGGAGAGGCGTTGTTCTTATACTTAGCTGTGACAAAGCACGCAGTGAGTGCCGCTCTCGTCCGGGAAGATGGCCGTATCCAGCTCCCTGTGTATTACGTAAGCAAGAGGTTCCTGGACGCCGAGTCCAGGTATTCAATGATCGAAAAACTCTCCCTCTGCTTGCTAATTGCTTCGCGGAAGCTAAGGCCACATTTCCAGGCGCACACCATCAAAGTACTCACCAACCACCCTCTCCGACAAGTCTTGCAGAAGCCCGAGTCTTCTGGCAGATTGCTTAAGTGGGCCATGGAACTGAGCCAGTTCGGCGTCCACTACCAACCACGTGTTTCCATAAAGGGTCAAGCTCTCGCGGACTTTATTGTGGAATGCTCGGGAATGAACGACCTCCCGGAAGATCCTGTCCCGGAACTTCCCACCTGGAAGGTCTACGTAGACGGAGCCTCGAATGAAAAAGGAGCTGGAGCAGGGGTCATCTTAATATCTCCCCAAGGGCATCAGCTCCAGAGCGCCATCCGTTTCGCGTTCCCAGCATCCAACAATGAGGCAGATCACGAAGCCATGTTAGCTGGATTACGACTGGCCAGAGAAGTCGGAGCCCAAAAAATCGAAGTATACAGCGACTCCCTACTTGTGGTAAACCAAATATCCGGGGAATACCAGACGAAGGGAGAAAAAATGGCTGCCTACGTGTCTCTCTCCCGCGGCCTACTGCAGCATTTCAAAGGCTACCAAATCCGCCAGGTCCCCCGGGACCAGAACTCACTCGCGGACACGCTGGCCAAGCTTGCAACGGACCCGGAGATTGAACAGTACGGCCTAGTCCCCATCGGGCACTTAGAAGCCCCCAGTACTGAGACACAAAGGATAAACACCATCATCGACCATTCCCACTCCTGGATAGGACCCATCCTCAGATTTCTCACCACCGGAGAGCTCCCCACTGATAAAGCTGACGCAAGGAAGCTCCAATATCAAGCTCCCCGATACGTGGTTATGGATGGAAAGCTTTACCGCAGGGGGTTGTCCATACCCTTCCTTAGGTGTGTTGCCGGAACCGAAGTCAGCACCATCATCCATGAGGTTCACGGAGGCTTCTGTGGTGATCATACCTCCGGGCTGAGCCTCTCCAAAAAGATCCTTCGACAAGGATACTTCTGGCCCACCATGAAGAAGGATTGTGTGGATTATGTCAGGAAATGTGAGCAGTGCCAGAGGTACGCCAAGGTTCCGCGAGCGCCGCCTACAGAAATTACCCTAATGACCAGCCCCTGGCCGTTCGCCGTTTGGGGCATTGACCTAGTAGGTTCCCTCCCAACTGGAAAGGGTGGAGTGAAGTATGCCATAGTCGCAATAGACTACTTCACCAAATGGGCTGAAGTTGAACCTATGAACACGGTCACATCTAAAAAAGCACTGGACTTTGTCATCAGGAATATAGTGTGTCGTTTTGGGCTTCCACGAAAAATTGTGTCCGACAACGGAAAGAAATTTGACAGTGAACACTTCACGAACTTCTGTGCTTCGCATGGAATTATCAAAAGCTTTTCCGCAGTCGCCAGACCCCAGGCTAATGGGCAAGTGGAGGCTGTAAACAAAATATTAAAGACCACGTTGAAGAAAAAACTCCAAGCCTGCAAGGCTCACTGGCCGGAAAAACCTCCGCGAGTACTTTGGGCCTATCGCACAACAGAGAGAACTTCGATGGGGCACACGCCTTATTCCATGACCTTCGGTTGCGAGGCCGTCATCCCAGTAGAAACTATGATCCCCTCTCACAGGCAAGATACCTACGACCCTACCCGGAACCATGCCCTTCTCCAGGAGTCCTTGGACATGATCGAAGAGCTCCGGGAGCAGTCGCAGGTCCAACTAAAAATGTACCAAGGCAAGATAGCCCGACACTTTAACACAAGAGTCAAGAGCCGTACATTCGAAGTTAGGGATCTTGTCCTACGGAGAGTATTTCCTGCTACGCAGGATCCGGGAGTGGGAGTCCTCGGACCCAACTGGGAAGGCCCCTACGAAGTCCAAGAAAAAGTGGGCCACGGGACGTATCACTTAAAGAGACTCGACGGATCTAAAGTCCCGCGCGCCTGGAACGCGGAGCACCTCCGCCGTTACTACCAGTAGGCCCCGGACCATCTAGTCGGAAGTCCTTGGTGAAATTAGCAAAAGTGAAAAATGCGGAAATAATCCTCCCTGTTGTAAAACTCACGCCTAGCAGGCTAATGTAATGAAACACGGAGAGATTCACTCCGCTTTTACTGCACTTTTCATCCCTATGTTCAAAGCTGCGTTTTAACAAGTGACCACGCGGTCCGGAGACGTCCGGACCCCACGCTCACTTGGGGGGGTATACATGGCTAAGGCATAGCCATACGCCCCTTGAACAAAACGTACACAGAACACCACTATTGTGCTAGCATTGTGTTTGAAATTTTTAAATTGTTTGAAATGTTTAAATTGTTAAGCTTAGGTTTATTTGTTGCCATGAACATGCTTGCATTACGTGTCCTATGTGCATTATGTGCTTATGTGAAAATTGCCATGGAAATGCCTGCCATTATGTATCATGAAAATTATCTCCTGTGTAGCCCAGCGATGGACAGGACTGGGGGTTGAGGCACGTTCGTAGAGCTACGCCGAAACACCCCCAACTCCCTGACAAGTCCTTTGCAGAATACTCCGCGATCGCTGTAGAGCTTTGTTTCGCAAGCTCCAGCTCCGGGTCCCGCAAGGCGAAAGATGGCAAGATCCGTGATCGCTGTAGAGCTCTGCTTCGCAAGCTCCAGCTCTGGGTCCCGCAAGGCGAAAGATGGCAAGATCCGCGATCCCTGTAGAGCTTTGCTTAGCAAGCTTCAGCTCCGGGTCCCGCAAGGCGAAAGATGGCAAGATCCGTGATCGCCGTAGAGCTCTGCTTCGCAAGCTCCAGCTCCGGGTCCCGCAAGGCGAAAGATGGCAAGATCCGCGATCGCTGTAGAGCTTTGCTTCGCAAGCTCCAGCTCCGGGTCCCGCAAGGCGAAAGATGGCAAGATCCGTGATCGCTGTAGAGCTCTGCTTCGCAAGCTCCAGCTCCGGGTCCCGTAAGGCGAAAGATGGCAAGATCCGCGACCGTTGTAAGCCTTGCTTCGCAGGCTCCAGCTCCGGATCTCACAAAATAATGCATGGCGAGCTCCTCGACCATTGCAAGTTTCAGCTCCAGGAGCAGACATGGTCGATCCACCACTCACAGCAGGCCTTGCTTCGCAAAGCCCCTGCTCCGGGATCACACCTGGTGGGCGTAACGATTTCCCCGACAGCAACGAGCCTTGCCTCGCAGGGCTCCATGCCAGGTCCCTGAAGTCAGCCACCATGAGGTTCGCAACAACGGTTAGTTTTGCTTCGCAAAGATCTAACCTTAAGTCTAGCGACGCTCACCAAAAGAACTCCCGTTCCAAACCATGGAACGGCTCACCTTAGCAATCCCAGCGAACAGTATAACTACAAGTCCCGGGATTGGCTATCTGCCTTAGGAAAGCTAAAATACGGTGAAAGGAGCCTGGCCGTTGGAACCAGGAAACCTTCGTAACCTAGAAACTACGTGGGAAAAGACATCAGCCGTTAGAGCTTTAAGTGGGAAGTGCATAGGTTTTGGCCGTTGGAACCAAAACCTCATGCGCCCCTACAACAGTTTCTACCGTATAAAAGTCTACCCTAAGCGCAAAGATAAATAAAGAACTCGGCAGAAAGGGAAGGAGAATGCTATAATTATGGCAAATATGTCCGCAATGAAAAACTCAAAATGAAAAATAATTAAAGATAAAACCCCTTCAAGCATTGGGGGTAGCTGCAGCTTCCACGACCGCGGCTTCGGGGGCATCGGCTTCAACTGAGGCTGGCGGAGTCGGCTCATAACAAGGCGGAACTTTGTCACGGGAAGGTTCAGAGGTCCCCGCCTCTCCGGGATCTCCCGCCTCAGGGGCTCCAGCACGTTCGTCAATGTTGTAAGTTTGGACGTACGCCTCTGGGCCTTGATCCCACACGAGTAGCTTCTCCCTCATGGCTTCGGCATCATCTCCCAGATAGCCTAGTACCTCCGGGTTCACTTTCCAGAGTTGATGCATGAGGACCACATGCGATATATTAATCGTCCTGTTCAGTATCACCTCAGCATCCTCCTTCTCCTTCAAGCGCTCCGCCTCGGAGGTTGCCAGCTGTGCCTCCGCGACAGTTAGTTGAGCCCTCAATTTTTCCATTTCGGCCTTGGAGGCATCCCGCTCTCCCTTAAGAGAATCAATCTCCTTGCGCTGCTCCTTGTTTTGGTTCAGCACGGATTGCTTCTCGGTCACATGCCCCCTGGCAGTGAATTGCAAGGCTCCGATCTCTTTATCCTTCTCGGCGATCCCCAACTCCAGCATAGACACGAGATCCCTGCTCCTCTTGTGAAGTTGCTCCTCCTCGTGCAGCTTATTCTGAAGAGTGGAATATTCCCCTTGCTGCTTAAGGACGAGATCATTTTTCGCTTGCAAGCGGGCTTCCAAAGTATCCTTCTCCACCCTGGCTTGAGACAGCTCTTCCCGGAGCTTGGAGTTTTCGGCCTTCATCTCATCCGACCGCTGTCTGAACTCATTCTCTGCCTTGGCCCGGTACTCTTGGTATTTGGCAAGATATTTCTTGTCCGCCTCTTCCTCAGCCGTGCGCCGGACCTGATCAATCTTCTCCGAAGCCTCCAAGGCCTGTTGGGTCAGTTTCTGCTTCTCCGCCTCTAAGGCCTGGCGAGCTAGCTGGCTCTCCTCCAGCTGAACCAGAACTGCACCAACCTCCCGAAACGAGCGTTCCGCGATCATAGAGGCCTGCAAGGAAAGATAACAGAATGAGTTAAGCAGAGCCAAATGTGCTAAGACAAGTGATCCCAAAACGCAACTGACGGCCTACCCCGGACAGTTGCTGCTTCACAGCGTGTGTCAGCAACAACGGATCCTTACTGCTACTGATGGCCCATTTCTCAGAATTGAGCTCGCACAAGCTCAGGGCCATGTCCTCCATCATCTCGGCTCCGAACGGCGCCAATGCACGTCCGAGCCTAGGCACCAGCCTCTTCTCCAAGGCTGGGCCATCCAAAACCGATCTGGCCGGGTGAAGGGATCTCACCCCCTCGGCCAGCTCAGCTCTCTTCACGGCAGACAAGTTATCTGCCCTTCCCTGAGTAACAGCCTTCTCCGCCTCTAACCGCCTCTTCAAAAAACTATCGGCCCATCTTACACCCTCCAGGAGGGCAGCGGGGAAACGGGTTGGTTTCTGCGGGAAGTGGAACTTCAGGCCAGGCAGAGGAAGGTTTGTTGGCTGAGAAGAAGGAGACCCCGAAAGGGTGGACCCCTTTTGGGCTGGAGGAGGAGGCAGACGGGGTATTAAGGCCCCGGTCTGTTGCTTTTGCTGCTGCGGCAGCGGAAGTAATTGCCCTTGTTGCTGCTGCTGGTTTGGATGTTGTGGTTGCTGCAGCTGTGGCGTTGGTGATTGTCTCTGTTGTTCTTGTTGCTGCTGTTGTTGTAGTTGTGGTTGCTGTCGTTGCTATTGTTGTTGCCTTCGACCAGGAGAAGAGTGTCTAAGGCGTTTCTTGTTAGCGCCCTCAGCATCTTCTCCGGGACGCTTGCTCGCCCCAGTTGTCTTCACGGGGAACACAAGCCCTTCCCCGTTGCTGCTGCTACTCGAGACCATCATAGTCTCTGAAGGCCCGTCAGCAGGAGACTTCTCTACCCCCGGAGACGCTTGCGCCTCGCCACTTGTCTCCTTGGGGGTGGCAGCTTTACCTCCCCTACCAGCCTTGGTCTTCCGTCCTTTCCCCGTGGACGGGTCTTGGCTGGTGGCAGCCTTCTTAATGAGCAAAGTAACCCTCCCCAACATCTTGGCTTCTGGATACTCTGCAAGAAACATACAAAGCAAGGTTAACGAACCAACAAGCAATGAGAAAGAAGATAAGCGGAAGACAAGACAATCAACAACATAAAAGCACAAGCAAGCCCGCCAGCAGGGAACAAGGAACAAGAAAAAGAAAAGTTTGAAAGGGACGACCATGCACGAGAAGCGTGGATGGCCTTCCCCAAGCAAAACAAAACACCGCTTCCTGCTCCAGGAAGCTCCCGTACTCCTTGAAGTCCGGGAATGACATGCTGAGGGAAGAAGGGTCAACCATAATGACACCTTCTGGCAGACTACCGTCACTCAGACACCCGAGGAGCTCATCTACCCTATCGTAATATCTGTCAAAAGGTATCCTACGCGGATCTAGCCTAAGGAAACGGGGATCAAACCCCATCTGAGAGGTCCGGGAAACCTCAGACAGGCTGGGGGTGTGGATCAATCGAAAACTAGTCTTACCTCTCCCGGAGGTACTAGCCCCCGGAGCCCCTTCGTTAGGGTAAGCCGCGGCGTGGCGAGCCTCGATCTCCTCTTCCTCCGGCTGGGGGTCGGGGAACCTCTCCGCCCAACTAGGAGATAAAGTATTTTCGTCCCGGGCTGCTTGGGTGATCACCTTGGACAGCTCCAGGGCAATCTGCTCCCGGATGTCAGCTGACACCTGACTTTGCCCCCTGCCACTCACTGGCTCGATGTTTTGGAAAGAGGCGAGTAGCCCATACTCCCTCAACGATTCGGAGGTCACAAGTCCCTCCACTTTCAACTCTTCTTCAGAAAGCCCTTCGTAGAACTTGGACCACCTTATCATCTCCGCGCAGCGAGGTGCCCGCGGAACGACTT
Organism: Humulus lupulus; assembly: GCF_963169125.1. Classification (NCBI taxonomy): domain Eukaryota; kingdom Viridiplantae; phylum Streptophyta; class Magnoliopsida; order Rosales; family Cannabaceae; genus Humulus; species Humulus lupulus. The sequence continues at coordinate 126,722,432 of NC_084794.1, forward strand.
CTGCAAAATTCAAATACGAGCATTAGAGATCCTACCAAAAGGCAAGTCAAACACAAAGAAATAAAGTTGAAAAGGAGAGGAAGGAGCACTTACCAGGGATTTTGAAGTCCAAAGATAGGGCTGGCACCCTCTTCAGCGGAAAGCCAGTCGTCAGGAACCAGTACTCCCGGAGGTCTGGAACCCTCGCGGTATGACAGGTGGGGCACATCACGTCCGGGTGCCTTTCCAGCCTGTAAAACCCCACCTTGTCTGAATGACCCCTCATAGGCTGAGACTTCAACCCGTAGAAGTACAGCACCTCCTCCGGGGTAGGAGCTTCCAGTTTCCGGGACTTGCAAAAGATGAACCACCCTGCTAGGAGCTTGTAGCTGGGAGGAATCAACTGGAAGGGGGCAATCCCCGCCTTCACACAGAAATTGGCAAAGTAACTCCTTAGGGGCAAGTGCGCCCCACACACTATGTGTGCCCAGCTCCAGGCACCAAAGCCCTCGTGACTCTGGCAAGCCGACTCGCCCAGCACCGACAGACGGTGCCACATCAGACCTGGGATGTTCTTCAGGCCTGCCTCAGAGGAATACAGCTCTAGCATGCCATAATTCTTGAAAAGGTTCGGCTTTTGGTCCATCTCCCAGATTGAACTATTGGAAGTCGGTGGGCTAGCCGCGACCACTTTCGCCTTTCCTTTCCCCTTTGCACCAGCGACAGGTGAACCCTTCTCCTGGGCAGAATCAGTCTCCCCCACAGCAAGGAGTTGTTCCTTTGAGATGTTCGTCACTGGACAAAAGAAAGAAAGAAGAAAACACTCTAAGCAGTCAGCACCCTTGTCATACCCTAGTGGTATCAAAGGCGTCGGGGAGACCCTCCCCGAAAACTGCTTGAAGAGGCTCCCACCGAGCTTTCCGAGGGATTGGCACCATGCCACCCGAAGGGCAGCAAGGAACCAGACTCAGACTCCGATCCTAAGCCCACCAAAAGAAGTGTTTTTCCAGAGAAAGACACCCTAAAGGCGTTCATGCCCTAAAACAGCAAAACAAGGAACGACTTTCCAAACGCAAATCGTCAAAGCATGCAAAAAAGGCTACTTATCGACTCACATCAATCACATGCCTACCAAAGCCCTATTCACGCATGCACATAAGCGATAATGGCAGAAACCTCTACGCTAACAACTACCAACAACCTAAGGTTTGGGAGGAAAGAGCAAAGTAGAAATACTTACTGATATTCGGGTAGTTGGAGGTTGAAGGAGTAACTGGATCACTGCACAGCACGATCGCGAGAAGTAAAAGCTGCAAAGACGAACGGCGATTCAAACCAGGAACTTCGGCGAATAAACCCACTGCCAAATCAAAAGAAAAGTTTCCAGATCTTTACCAAAAGAAGTGGCAAGTTCGGAGGAACGGAAGCTGGGAAGCCTGAGAGTTCGAAGGTTTGGAAATCTGAAAATCCGAAAGATAGAGAATTTGAAAGCGTAAAGAGGAAGAAAGGTCCTTTCCCTCGTTTTTATAGCAGGGAAGAAGTCGTTTCGAATTCCTCAAATGGACGGTCCCGATCTTCCCATTCCGTGTGCATCAGATCCAACGGCTGAAGATAAAGCGACGATCCTATTTATGACTCCTCGGATGGGAATAAAGTATTTATTTCCCATCATTACACCACCTCGGGCCCGGAGTACCATTAAAAACTGTCAAATCATTACTCAGATGACTGACGCACGCATACTCAACCAGTCGCCTCACGCACACGTCTTGGTCGCAGAACCATTCCCAGCATGACACGTGGTCCTTGCCGCACTTGAGTACTTGAGTTAAAACAGAAGAAATTCCCTTTCTTTTTCATACTAACACTCAGGCGGGAAAAAGGAACCCTTCCGGGAACACAGAAGGTGGCCCCTCGCCTAATCTAAGAGACCGAAATACCCGGAGGACTGTACAAGCTCCCGGATCTCTCAAAGCTCCGTGACCTTGGGGGGTAAATGTTATCCAGATTTCCGGATAGCGTTTAGATTGATGTCCTCGGGGAAGCAGAATTATCGATGTCTTTCACGGTAGGTGACCAGAGCTCGCGGATGGACAGAAAGGCTTCGCCTCTCCTGTTTAGTGTCCGGATTACTCTTCCAAGCAAACACGACACGGAAACTCGTCAACCCTCTCGGACTCCCGAAGGGGTATCCTTCGGGGAAGCTCCTTCCAGGAGAAGCTCTTCGAGTGTTCTTCGCGGAAACGGTTCCGTGCCTCGCACGGAACAACACCAAGCGGTCGAGTCATGGAGGAGGCATATTTGGAATGATATCCACCTGACACAAGATCCCGCCTGACACGCCCGACAGGTCAAAGCCGCACACATCCTAGCACGCCTAAGGGTACCTTTTCGCCTACTGTTCCGCTGACAACTTGGAAAAGACGGCTGACTTTGTGTGTTCCCCATACTTTCATGTAAATATACCCACATAGAGTTTTGTAGCCATGCTACTACAGTAATTGTATTCCCTATTTCTGGCTGGAGTAATTAAGACTCATGTACGTAGAGAAAAACCCTAATCCAAAACCCTAGCTATAAAGACCCATTCATTTTACAAGAAGGGGGACGGCCAACAGATCACATAGCAAAAACTCTACAAAAATCTCTCTAGCTTCATCTTCTTCAAGAGAACCCGAGAGAAACACTGTGAGTGTGTGAAGTTCTTGTACACCAGCCATCTTACTGTAGTCCTTTCCAAGTATAATAACATCGACTCGTGGACTAGGGCTTGTTAACGCCTGAACCACGTAAAAACACTGTTTGTTTAGTTATATTTCAGCACTTCTACAGTCCTTATCTTTTTATTATTCTGTTTGTATTCGTTTCCGAAAAACTCGGTAAACATCTCCAATTGTGAATTTTGGCTGGAAAAAGTGAGTTTGTTGGGCCATGTGGTGTTAGGAGAAGGGATATCCCTAGATCCTACCAAGATAAAGGCAGTAAATCAATGGAAACCTCTGAAAAATGATCAGGAAGTGAGAAGTTTTCTCAAATTACCAGGGTATTATAGGTGGTTTATAGAAAGGTTCTCGAAAATAGCTACGCCATTGACCGCTCTTACCTGTAAAAATGCTAATTTGTATGGACTGAGCAATGTGAGAGGAGTTTCCAAGAACTAAAGACAAGGTTGACCATGACCCTAGTGCTGACTATCCCCAGTAGGATAGAGGGATATGCGTTCTACAACGATGCCTCAGGACAAGGACTGAGGGTGGTACTGATGCAACATGGCAAGGTGATAGCTTATGCGTCCTGACAGCTAAAGAATTACGAAAAGAACTACCTGACGCATGATTTAGAGTTGGCTGTAGTAGTGTTCGCATTAAAAATATGGAGGAATTATCTCTATGGGATACATTGCGACATTTACATCAACCACAAGAGCCTCTCAAGTACTTTTTCACCCAGAAGGAATTGAATATGAGGCAGCGTCAGTGGTTAGAATAGTTTAACGATTATGATTGTGATATTCTATACCATCCTGGAAAGGCCAATAAGGTGGCAGATGCTCTGAGTTGGAACCTGATAGCATATGTGATGACGGTGCAGCAAATATCCTTGGAACTGTAAGGTGACATCTCTACGTTGGATCTTGAAGTAGTTGTTGGAAAATTAGCAAATCTTTCGGTGCAACCCACCATTATGGAAGCCATACGAGGATAGCTTTTGGAACCTTGGTATGAGATGATCAAACACGAGGTGAGGAAGGATATGCGACCGAGATTCCACATATCGAAAGATGGGGTGTTAGGATTTAAAGGTAGAATTTGTGTTCCCGATGATGTAGAGATTAAGAAGCAAATCTCCTATGAGGCACACAATGCACCTCGACGCTACAAAAATGAAACAGGATTTAAGAAAATATTTTTGGTGGCCGAAGATGAAAAAGAAAGTAGTAGAATACATAGCTCATTTCCTTACTTTCCAACAAACCAAGGCGGAGCACCAGCGACCAGCTGGGTTGCTGTAACCGCTAGAGATTCCATAATAGAAATGGGAGATTATCACAATGGATTTTGTCACTTGACTGCCTAATACTCCTAAGGGTCAAGATACAATATGGGTTATTGTTGATAGATTGACCAAGTCGACACATTTCTTACCCATTAAGATAAGTTATTTTGTGGATAAGTTAGCAGACTTATACATAGCAGAGATTGTACGACTACATGGAGTACCTAAGTCCATCATCTCAGACAGAGACGAAAGCTTCACCTCAACATTTTGGAAAAGGATTCAAGAAGGTTTAGGGACTAAACTTAAGTTTGGCATTGCTTTCCATCCCCAAACATACGACCAGATGGAGCAAACGATCCAAACCCTGGAAGACATGCTGAGAGCCTTTGTACTCGACTTCCAGGGGTTGTGGAGCGGAAAACTTCCACTGATGGAATTTTCTTACAACTATAGCTACCATGACCTATTAAGATAGCGCCGTATGAAGCTTTGTATGAGAAAAAGTGCCGATCCTCAATTCATTGGCACAAAGTCGGTGAAAGAAAATTCTTGGGTACAGAGGAAGTGGACAAAGTTACAAAATATGTCAAGAAGATTCAGGAGAGGCTGCAGACCTCAATGGATCAATAGTACAAATATATGGATTGACATCGAAGACCCTTGGCATTTGAAGCTGGAGATAAGGTGCTCCTGAAGGTGGCTCCGTTGAAGGGAGCTCTGCGTTTTGGTAAGAAAGGAAAATTAAGTCCAAGGTATATAAAACCTTTTGAAATAGTGGAGAAAATCGACGTGGTAGCCTACCGATTAGCTCTCCCACCTGCTTTGGCTTGAGTAAATGATGTATTCCATGTATCTATCCTGAGAAAATATGTGGAAGACCTGAGCCATGTACTTAGTTACGAAAAGTTGGAGGTGGATCCGAAACTGTGTTACGAGAATAAACTAGTGAAGATTTTGGATCGTAAGGATAAGATGCTACGTAATAAGACTATACCCTTGGTTAAGGTGCAGTGGTGTAACCATGGGGTAGAATAAGCAACATGGAAACCCAAAGACCAAATGAGAGAGTTATACCCACAGTTGTTCTAAGTTTCGAGGACGAAACTTGTATAAATTGTAGGTATGGTAACGCCCCGCGTTTAGGGCACCGGGTAAACCATAATTTTAGGTATTTTAATTCCTTGAATTATGTATTATTTCAGGGGAACATTTTATGTTACAAGAAGTTCGTGATGTTTAAATGCTAGCCATATTATGGTAAGTGCAGTTTTTTTAGAAACTGAGACCTTTGGTCGTGGACTGGGTCAAAAACCTTAATTGGGTAAAAATCTCGGATTAATTAAATAACTATGGCATAAAAATATTAATTTTTTCTGGCAACTGAGACTTTATAGTAGAGCCAATAAGTTTAAGAAAAATTGATTGAGGATTGAATTCAAATCAACCAGGCTTAAGAATAAGAATTTCTTGCTCGAGCCTCTAAGGGCAATTGGGCCAATTCGATAAAATTACAAAAAATATGTGATATGTGACAAATTTTATTTTGGGTCACATTTGATTTGATTAATTAAGCATGGTGATATTTAAAAACTATAGGGTAAAATTTTAAAGAATTTTAGATAAGTAAAATTACCAAAGGGAACTTGAGTGTCTAAGGAGAGAGGTAAAAGGGAGCAAGAGCATAAAGGTCTTTTCCAAGGGAGGAGAGAGAGAAGGGGGGTCGGCAAGACTATGCCTAGGGCTCTCAAGAGCCTAGGACATCTACCCTAGGGAAGAGTAAGAGCCTTACCCACTCATTGACTTAACCCTAATCATTTCTCTCTCACACTTCTAATCATTTGTTTTTAAAAATTCCTTTTCCCTCAAGAAAACAAAAACACCCTCTTCCATTTCCTCTCCCCAAAATCGAAGCCCTAAGTCTCTCTACTCTCTATTGCTGCAAGTTTTCTCTCAATGAGCCAAGATCACTCATTTCCCCATTGAAGGAGGGAGAAGCTCAAGAGCATACTTGGGTAGAGTAAGTTTCGAAACCTACCTCGTTCTTCTCCTCTTTTCCTCTTCAAACCCAAAAACCTAAGGGTTTATGTTGCATGCATGTGAGCTAACAACCATACATGGCTTTGATCTATTGTTCTAGGGTTCAAGAGAGGCCTGTACGGGTAGGATCTCAAGGATTTAGCACTTTGGCGATCAAGTGAAAGAAAGGTAAGAAATCTTGGTAGTTTGCATGTTTTCTCCCTCATCGAAGTTTTCTACCCTAATCATTTTCTTAAAAATCTGCATGAGGAACTTGGGGCTCAATTTTGAGAATGTAGAGCAGAAGGGGGAGTTTGAGGAAGCTAAGGAAAACACATCTCCAAGATAGAACTATCAAAGGTAGAAATTTATGGTTGTTCTTGAGTTTTGTGATTTATGTTGGTAGATCTCGTTGTATAGGTTATTTTAATGGTTTTTGGAGTTAATTTTATGCTTAAGGTTTAGGTGGTGTGATTTGATGATTTGCATGCATGCATGTGGCTAGGGTTATGCTAGAAATGCTTATTGTTGTTAGGTTGTGTAAAAATGCATTATGCCAAAATTTCGTGGTCTGGATTCCAACGGGTCAGATTGCACTCTACCACCTCTCGTTGTGAAAAATATTTATGTAGTTGCATAGTTCTTTGTGAGTATTTGATGATAGGCTTTGGCATTTTGATGTAAATCTGGAAATTTTTTGGGCAGCATGCACTGCCCAGATTGTTTTGCATTTTGAACGGGTTTTACTAATTAAAAAGCTATGAAATTTTGTAGGGTGTTATTCTGCACATGTATAAGGGTCACTGTAAAATTTTAGAGTAAAATGTATTAAGGTATAAGAGATATGATTTTTCAAAATTTTCCCTAGAATATAGAAACGAAACTTCTGGGCAGCAAGCGCTGCCCAGATTTCTTTAAACATTTTGAAGAGTATTATTATTCCAAAGATTATATTTTTTTAAGGAATCTAATTTAGACATGTATAAATATCCCTGTAAATGTTCAGAATGAGCTGGGCTATGGTGTAAGAGAAATAAAATTTCAAAGTTACCATAAAATCAGGGAAAAACTTTTGGGTAGAAGGCACTGCTCAGATTTCTTTAAAAACTTGAATGGGTTTTAACATCCCCAAAATTATAAAATTTTGAAGGGAATTAGTGAAGATGTGTACAAGGACTCCTGTAAAATGTTAGAGAAAAATGTGTCACGGTTTGAGAGAAATAATTTTTCTAATTTTCCCTAAAAACTAAAAAGTAGCAATTTCGAACCTTAAGGAAAAGTTGATTTTTACCATTTTATAAGTTAAGGGTTCAATTGCCCTTCTTTCAAAAATAGCATAAAAAGAGATCCTAGGTTATGGGTAACAATTGGTAAGAATGAGAGTTTGGGTTTTGTAGAACCTTTAAGAGAAGATGATAACAATTTCAAATATTATTTGTAAATGGTCAAAAAGCGGTATTTTTGTATATGATAGAAAACGGTAAACTTTCGTAAGAGGACGACAAGTTGGTATTTTTCTAAAGAAATGAGTTGAGTAGAACTCCTTTTTCCTAAAACCAAAATACGAGTTATGTGATATGAGAGTTCTTTATTTAAAGAATATTGTAATGCACAGCACGAAGAGCGTGTTGCGGTGATGCCGGTTTTCTTATGATTCCGTAAGACTGAAACGAAATCCGGCCTTATACACTGTGAAGTGTATAAGAGGCTAGAGTATAGAGTCTCTAAGAATTTATTTCATGTAGCTATCGTGGAATATTAGCTATAATGATATGCCATTGTTTACTCTGTGTCACTGTGTGGTTGCACTATAGTTTTATCTAAGTGGGAAGACTCACTTCTAGATAGAAGATTTCCACAAGAAAGCGCTAAGGAATTTGGGTAAGACAACTTATGATATGTTTGATTACAACACGATCATGACTAGTTTAGATAACTAAGATATAAGCTAATAATTTGAACTAGTCTTAGAAGGTTTACTCAAGACCATGGTCCTAGAGGGTTCGCATACTCATGACTAAGGAAAGCATTCCGGCAAGCTACCATGACGACTATGAACTCCGGCTAGCCACTAGGAACTAAGTAAGAAACTGTTTCACCATTGGTGATTATGTAACTAAGGTTGGTTGGCCACCGCAATATGTAAGAAGTCCGATTTAACACCCGTGACATAAGAGTCCAATTAAACTCCGTGACATAAGAGTCTGGTTAAACTCCGTGACACATAAGTAAGTTGATTTCATAATCAAATCTCTATGACTAAGAAAGTATGCCGAATCCTTCTAGGAGTCTGGGTAACCGATGTAACTAGTTTACACCCATCAACGCTATGGTAAGATATGTGAAGTTATGTTTGATTGTTCCTCTGGAACCCAAAATAAGTATGTATGTTAAGATAAATAAGTAAGTATGTATGTATGTTAAGATGAATGAGTGAGTAAGTGTGTATGTTAAGATAAATGAGTAAGTATGTATGTTAAGATTAATGAGTATGTAAGAAAACTAAGTATGCATGTTAAGAACGTTAAGTATGTTAAGAATGTTATGTATGTTACCAGTTAAGACTGTATGTATGCTTTGGGATTTTCTGCGTGCAAGTGTATTTTTAGGATATGAATTTTGGTTATGAGGCATGACTATAAGTTTGCCAGAACATTCGTACATTCTTAAATTGTATGTTAGGGTTCGGTTTCACTAGAATCCTATTCTTGGTTGGTTATCTGCCTCGTTATAGTTGGTTTAAGTTCTTGCTCCATCTATGTGGTTATGTTTGTTAAGTTGTTCTTACTAAGTGTTTCGCTTACCTAGTTGTGTTGTGTTGTAGGTAACCTCAAAGGCTAAGTGGATCAGTAAGCGCTGGAGTTTATCTGCGAGGATGTACATGTGGACCGACCTTTTGAGAATTTATGTTTTGGGACTAAAGCCCATATGATAATTAAGAATTTATTCTGGGCTTGGTGAATGTTTTTAAATTATGACATTGTAATTCACTTTTAAGTATGTGCATACTTTCAAACTATTGCATGTTTGAATTTTTTTTATATGATTTTCAGTTACCTTATTTTAGCAGACAGTTATGTTTTTCTGCAAATTATGTTAAGAAATTTTACGGGACGTTATAGTTGGTATCAGAACACTGGGCTAAACTAGTTTTGTACACAAACCCACATGTACATTCGCATGGATAGACCGTCACTCACTGTAAGTATTGTCCTTTCATATCTGTTTCATTGTTTTCTTTTATTTACCTTAATTTTATGAATTGTAGGTTATGGCTGATATACCTGAGATAGGTGACCCTATGATAGGGAACCTACCCATGATCCCTACGGCGAGGATCGATTATTATAGGCGCTTTAATGATGAGAATCCTCGATGCTTCAAGTACAATCAACGACGTCGGCGTGTCATTTAGAAATGGAAGCATTACATGACAAAAGTCTTTGATAGGGCCAACACACCCGAGCGACTGAGAGTGTGATATGCCAGCACTTGTCTGAGAGGCTCGGTACAGAAGTGGTTCCATCACAAACGTAGGCGGCTGGTTCGTGAGACGTGGGATGACTTTTGTATGAAGATCAAGCTAGCGTTTTGGCCATGGATTGGACTATCTCCATGCTTGATAGCATACCTCGATGCAAAGTAGTAGAGCCAGAAGAAAATCCCGAGGATCTGGCTGAGGGCTAGGAACACGAGGCAGCTGGGAATGGCATTGTCTATGAGATACCTGAGGTCTTTGATGAGGACACCAATAATGAAAGAGACATACTCCTCTAACTTAGGATATTAAGTTTTCCGGTGTTAAACCCTTATGTATAGAAGGCTATGTTTACTTTTACCCGGCCGCTCATTTTTTATCACGGTTAGGGTAGATCCAAGTAGATGAGAAACAAAACAATTAATGAGATATGTAGATGAAACACTAAAAAGAATCAATATCACTTTTGAGAATGAGAAGTACAACAACTACACTCTAACCTCACCAATATTTCTAAAATAGTTCACTCATTTTTGTCACCTAAAACAAGCCAAACTATGCTAGAAATAAGAAAAGAAACAAAGTAACTAAGTGTATTTTTCCACTCTAAAATCTGATGTTTTTTCCCTACATTTAGCTATCTATTTATAGTGGAAATATGACCCAAAATGTGTAAAATCGTGTACAAAATAGTGGGAAAATGACTACAAAAACTGATGGAAGGGGAGACATGCTGCAATGATGAGATAGACACGTTTGACAGGTGTCGTGTGGTGGTTGACTCGGCAGAGGTGGTGTTGGGCTATGGGGGATAGATGCCAGACGAGTGGGACAGGTGGCGCATGTTGGTTGGCTCAGCAGGCAGGCGTGGCAGCAGCTGGCAGGCAATGGCAGTTGGTGTCAGGTGCGCGTTAGGTGCTGGTGGGCTGCGGCAGGCGGCTTGGTTGCAGCAGGCAGCTCGACTGGAAGGGGACGCGTGTCACGCGAAGGTGGCCTAGGTTGGGCTCAGCTAGGCTCGGCTTGGCTTGGCCTGGTTGGGTGAATGGCAGACTGCCATGTGACAGCGTGGGCACTTGCTGAAGGCTTGGTTTTGGGCCTAAGTTGCTCCACAAATGTCTTTTAAAAATGTCATTTGTTTCTATTCTTCCTTCTTTCTTTTTCTTTGTGTCAAAATATATTTTATTTCTTGAAAATTGAACACAAATTAAATTAAGATTAATGTTTTCAAATATAAAATACATTACAATAAATCCATGTGTTTACACAAAAATGGATGTGGCAAGAATTTCTTACACGTGACTGGCATGTGGCAGTTTTGAGTGAAGGGATCCTGTTCGACCATTGACCAGATAATTATTGATTCGTCAAGTCTCGCGTTTAGGTGCGACCAGTCTAGTCGCATACTTTCATTTACTTCCTTTGGAATACGCAATCTTGTAATAATTACATTTATTGTGTTTCCTTTATTTACCTTGATACGTTGATCTTAATGGTGATTAAGGCCCATTGGCCCATGTAACCCCCTTGAGCCTATAAATAAGAAGGAGAAGGCTCAAGGAAGGGACTTTTGAACTTTTGATCTTTGTATTCAGAGAGAAAAGCATAGTGTGATTATCCACCGAAATTGTAATCCTCCCAAGGCTTGTGAAACTCAAGAACCCTTGTTCTTTGATCACAATATCGGGAATCCAGATCAATAAGAACACTAAGTGGACATAGGTCATTACCTCTAGTTGGGGCCGAACCACTATAAATCACTTGTGTCATTTTATTTTCCATTTGATTTCTCTTCTTAATTTCCTTTTGTTCTTTGTCATTTATTTGACTCCGTGTCGTTGGCCAAATCAAGGGCCAACACCATGAAAATATCAATTAAAGTTAATTTATTTTAAACTTAAGACTAATAAAATGATATTTTTGAGAACTAATCAAATGTCATCATTGTATATCTTCTTATTAGAGCATAGAATCTAGACCAAGTGGGATATCCAATCTTCTGTAAACAACGTCTTATGCGAGTGCCAATCTTGTATATTTTGCACATGTAGTGCTCAAATGATTTTATCTTGTATGCTTTTCCAGCCTTCACAAAACTTATGTTTAAGTCCTCTCCACGTACCCCAAAATTCACTTTCATGTTTTTTAGTAGGTGGAATATGCACGCTCCATGGAAGGCTTTTGGGTATACATTGTCTACAACGTTTTCTATGCTTTTATGCCTGCTTGAAATGATTGCTGGATCTGTTTGTAAAATCACGATCATGTAATTGGTTATTGTTTCACATTAAAGTATCTGGTTTCATAAATGGAAATGATAATTATTTTTAAAACTGAAGTTATCATTGTTTTGCTGATTCTGTATTAAACAATTTACTTTATATGTTTAGTGTGTTTGAAAAAATATATGGAAAGAAAAATAGAAGTTTTATTGTTTTGTACCTTCTCTTTCCCCATATGTCTCTTTTGGCTTTGTGAAAAATCCTAGTCATGATGAATCATTTTTGGAATCTCCTATTCGAAAAGATAATAGAAATATGTTGTTGTTGGCATCCATTGTTGAAGCAGTGAATAAAGCTCCTCCAAATGATGCTTCAAGTAAGTTCCATCAATCACAATGACTAGCCTAAAATGTTTCCAACCTTTGATGGAATTTGCAAATGCTAGGTACATATATTTGAAGCGATCTTTATTGTCTGTTACCAAGTGCGTTATTGTACCTGGGTTTGACACTTTTAGCATGTGAAGCTAGATGGGAAGTTTTTGGTATGAATCATCTTGGTTTCCTCTTGCCAATTCTAAAGCCTTGCTCTCCAGGCTTTTTGATATCCCATTGAAACACCATAATCATCTAGCATGTCGCTCATGATGTCATTTGGTGTGTGTACTCTCTTGATTGACATGTATTTTTTTTATCAACTCTCCAATCACAGTGCAATTCGCTTGCTTGTGGTCTTCCATGATGACGTCCAATGAGCAATTGTGAGATTTGACATACTTTTTGATTTTAACTATTTATTTTTTCCTATATTTTGAAGCTCGCAATAACCAATTACAGTTATTATCCACACAAGCAACCAGGTACTCTCCTGGTTCAGATCTTTTTGTCTTGAATTGGAAGTTGTAGATCATATCATAAAAATGTAGTGCAAATTTCAACAACTTTTTGTCCTTATAAATGTAGCGTCCCAAATTTTCTAATAAGGCTTAGGGCCTTGATTAGCGTGTCTGGAGGGCAATAAGTGATTTATTATGTTAATATGTGAATTTGATTAGTATATGATTAGAAATGCATGTTTAGGTGAATTAAATATGTATGTGGGTCCCATTTGGTTATTAGGGGCATGTTTGTAATTTTAGCCCGTTGATGGCATAAATGCAATATTTGTGTATATTGTGATTGTCACCACGTGTGAGTGGTGATATATTTGTGATGCACGATCCGAGACAGTCCTAGGGAGTGGTTTAGTTAGAAAGTCACAACGGGACCCAATACCTGACTCGGGACGAGCCAAGGGGTATTTCGAGTGATAGACATTTTATTGGGTTATTGGATTATGAAAATAAATATTTGGAGATATATTTGAAGTTAGAGCGTTTAGGAGGGAATATCGGGGGAGTTTACCATTTTTCCCTCAGGTACGTTTTTGGTACCCCGAGCCTTAGAGGTAACTTAAGTGACTTAGGCTAAGTAAGACAAAACTTAGAAACATTAAGAAAAACTTGGCCTAAACCAACCCTATCTCTCTCTCTCTCCCTCTTGTTTTCTCTAGACTTTTCTAAAGGGAACCATTGAAGCTTAAGCAAGGAATCAGAGCTCTAGACTTGGGGATTAGCTCAGTTTTAACTTGTGGATTCGAGCAGATGTTAAGGTAAGCTTTGAATTGTGATTTTAGCCATTAAATTCTATAGTTCTTTGCTAAGTTTTAGCTTTCTTGGGTCTTTTAAGTTAAAGATTGAATTGGGGATTTGATGAGGTTTCAAGCTAGCTTTTTGTTAGGTTTGGTTGCTGGGACCATTCTAGAACTACTGTGATAATTAAATTGAGTTGTTGGATTGATTTTTAGTTAAATTGGCTGGGTTTTGGTTGTTAAAATGGAGGATTTTCTGGGTTCTAAGGGGTCGGGCCGCGGCGCGTGTCTGCAGAATAGGGAGGCTGAGCCTCTGGTTGAGGCAGGCTACGGCACAAGGCCATGGGGCCGCGACTCTTAGGGGGTTTTTGGACCCCGGGAAGGTTTTTTGGCTCGGGAATCCAAAAGTTAAGGCTCGGGATGGATTTTATCATCCTGATTGATGGAATCCAAGGTCCAAGAGACTAGAATTTCATTCCAAAGTTATTTTATGGATTAAAGCTTGATGGATGGATGTTTTTGATACGTTGTGACTAGGTTCTCAGCGAGACTCAGGCTAGGGGGATGTGCTCAGGATATCGGTGCTCGGGAAGCTTGGGACACAGGTAAGAAAATTGTTGTACCCGTAGAGCAGGGCATCGCCCTATAGTTTGTATTGCAGGGCATGACCCTATGTGATTGTGTTGCAGGGCGTAGCCCTATTGTTTATGTTTGTATTTATTTAAGTATTTGTTGATTATATGCTATGAATTGCATACTTGTTAATGAACGACGAAGGCCGAGAACGGCAGGAATTCGAGTACGGCAAGAGGCCGGGAATGACATTAAGCACGTGGAGTGCAAGGCCGGGTACGGAAAAGGGTTGGGAGTAGCGTTGAGCATGCGGAGTGCAAGCTGCTAGGGTGAGATCCTTCTTGGATGCTTGAGTTAACCTCACGGTGTAGACCGCAAACCCAGGGCTTGGTAAAGCACCTGGGACGACATGGCCGTTATGTGTTCAGCCTGTTGGCTGCCTTGTTATATGCTGATTGACAATTATGCATATGTTGATTGTTTGGGTTGAGTTTTCTTGCTGGGCTTCGGCTCACGGGTGCTCTATGGTGCAGGTAAGGGTAAGGGAAAAGTCGACCAACCATGAGTACGGAGAGTGTGGAACGACGTGTACATGTTCGGCTGGCCTGGCTGCCACAACCAAGGGTATTTTTTTGAGATGCTATGTGTTAATCCAAATTTTGTTGTTTAGTCGACTTTAATCATATATTTGAGTTGTAAATATTTCTAAATAGTATTTTGGGATCCCAAATGTATAACGCTTTATAATTTCAATGAATACATGTAACGCCATACAACCTTAGAGCCGTTACTAAGTGAGTTTAAAACAGAAATTGTGCATTTAATTGACTCTAAGTGGTTTCTAAAACCAAAAGTGTAAATAAATCAGAGATTAAGGCTGTACTCTTTAAAATGTTTAACCTCATCAAAAACGTTAAGTATGAAACATTTGGGATCCCAAAATAAGGTTTACAAAATATTTACAACTCAAAAATAGATTTACACTTGATCAGTTATCAAAAGAATGATTTAATACAGCCATATACAAAATGCCCCCAACCAAAGCAGTCGGGCAGGCCGAACATGTACGCGCCGCCCCCACGCTCTCCATACTCATGGCCGGTTGACTGACTCCTTGCTTTTACCTGCCACACGGAGCACCCGTGAGCCGAAGCCCAGCAAGAAAACCCAAATAGTACATAACATATGCAAATCATATAGCTGGCATAATTCACTGATAAATAGGAAAACCATCATGATAAACAAGTACGGCCATGCCGCCCCAGAGGCCTTACCAAAGCCTGGGGTTTCGGTTCTCACCGCGAGGATAACTCATGTATCCCTTGGGTCCCACCCTGAATATAAGCATCCCATGTGCTGTGTGTTACTTTCGGCCCCACGGCCGTACCCGGCCTACGCCGCACTCGGCCCTTGCCGTTCATTTCATTATAATCACACATATAGTACATTAGAAATAATCATTCAAACACATCATGATTCATTTAAGGTTAAACATTTGCACATAATACAATCTGGGGCCATGCCCTGAAATCACACAGTGGGGCCATGCCCTATTCTCGGGTGTTACGGTTTTCTTACCTTTAGATTCAGTAGCCTTGATCAACCTGACTCCTTGAGCACGATCTTACCCGAGCCCTAGCGCTTACCTAAGAAAAATCCACAAGTAAAATTCATCACCAATCCTCAAGTCCATAACCTAGCCTCGGGACTAATCCCGAGCCCCCGGGAAGTCCTAGATCCCCAAAACAAAGTGGCGGAGTCAAGCCCCGAACCCTAGGTCAAAATCCCTTCACAAAAGCCCAAAAATCCCCTCTGTGAACAGTGCAGCGCTACAGCGCTCAAAAGAGGGCGCTGTAGCGCTACAAGAAGAACCACCCTCACCAGAACAGGGCTAGCGCTACAGCGCCCCCTGACTAGCGCTGTAGCGCTAGTTGCAGCAGACCAAAACCAAAAATCGCATCTTGCGATTTTCTTCTCCCATTTCAACCCCAAACTTGTCCAACTCTTTTCCAAGCCCAAAAACAAACTTATACACGCCTCACACTCACCCCAAGCACCCAATGAACTCAATCCCAAGCTCAAGCAACCCACAACTCAAAATCTAACTCAATGAACCCAAAAACCAGAAAGTTACTCAAACAACAAGGATAGGGTCTTAGAAATCATACCGTGGGTGGAATTTCGACCTTGAACTGAACCCTAGGCCTCCTTGGCTTGCACCTTCACAACCTTGACCTGTTTTCCCCAAAAACCCCATCCATTTAGCTCAAAAACACAGCTCAAAACCAGATAAACCCTAAAACCGAAAACCTCAAGAACTTACCTCAAATCTCTGATGTGATCTTGCTAATCCCTTGCCAATCCTCAATCCTAGCTTAGGATCCTTGATGCTCAGCTAACCCTAGCTTCCCACTGAGCTTAACCTCAAGAAAAATCAAGGGAAATGGTTGGGAGAGCCACAAACCGAATCTTCAAAGCCAAACCCTTCAGCTTTCCCTCTCTCTTCTTTTCTCTTCTTTCTTTCTTTCTTTTCAGCCTATAACTTTTCTCTACTAAATCCACTAAGTGTAAAGACCTTCTTTATTTTATCTCTTGCAAGCCTAATGACCAAAATGCCCTCCCTTACTAATTCTAAACCTTTATGTCCATAAAGGGGCATTTTAGTCATATTACCCAAATTCCCACTAATTCTTCAAGTGTTCCTAATAATTCCCGCTCGCTACCCAATACCCGATTAATCATCAAATATATTCCCAGATTCTCAATTAAACTCCCCAGGCTTAACCCAAGCCGGGTACAGGTTCCTGCTTTGACTTTCCGCAATCCCGCTCATTCTAGGATCGTCTCGAGTCATAGATCTTAGGTATCAACATAGTTAGGCCCAACATGGCCAAATTACAAATACGCTCAATCAGGTTTACATGCATACTAATTCACATAGTCATGCATCACAATTAATCAAATAGTCATATAACGTGCATTAAATCATATTCATGCATTAAACTCATAAAAGTCACACACAGAATTCCATTATGCCCTCCAGGCACACTACTCCAGGTCGTTACAATACATTTTCAAATTATATGACTTTTAATACAATTTAGCCACACTTTTACCCTAAAACCTCGATTAGCGAGTTAATTGCACGTTTTAAACTCACTTAGTAACGTCTCTAAGGAAGTATGGCGTTACAATAAATTTGTCCTTCTTCAACTTTGAACACCCTATGATAAATGATTATTTATGTTTCTTCTTCTCTTTTTATTTTGTTTTCTTCTATTCTCTCTATAATAAAATGAGCGACATTACCAGCTATGTCAGTAATGTTTGGGAAGGTTTGTACCTGGTTACTGGAGTTGGAAGTTGCTTCTTCATATTCTAACTGTGGAACTGATTGCTAGTTGTTTAGTAGCAGAACTAGCATTTCTACATATGTGTTATGTATTTGTGTTTCTTCTTCATATGTATTGTGTGCAATAGTTTCAACTAGTATTTCATCAAATGTGGTGATGCATAGTCGTAACTCTGTTATTGTATTTTGCTTTTTTTTTCCAGCTCAATGTAGAATAGGACTGAGTTGTCGGTGAGCAACTTCATTGGTGGCGTACCTAGCGAGAACTGGTAACAATGTTCAATGGTGTGCATATTGCATTTTATCTTGTTTTTTACTAATTGAATCAAATTGTTGTTATTAGCAATCCAGTCATGATGTAGTCATCATATGTAACACCTTGAATAGTTAGATCTATTACACAGTGTGTTAAAAATAATGCTTAACCCATAAGCGATTCGTTTGGACATAGAAGTGTAATTAGGGTTAAACGACGGTTTAAGTATCAAAGTCTTGGTCAAAAATTGGAATTTTCATTAAAAAGGTCAAGTAATTACAAGCGATCCAAAAAGTTTCAAATAAATACAAGTTCATCCAAAACTAAATACAGACTTAGCTGAATTTCAACTAAGACTCCTATTCCCCAAAATATCTCGATCGTGGTGGCCGAGTAGGCTGAGTATGTACACGCCGCCCCCATAGCTCTCCAAGTCATGGCTGGACCAACTTTACTTTGCTTACCTACACCACGAAGCACCCATGAGCCGAGGCCTAGCAAGAAAACCCAACAATCATACACATAATAAGATAACATTATCATATATTGTATACTCTATAACCACACCATACTCACATAGATTCTCCAAACAATATACGACTCATGCTGAGTGGATGAATGTCACATCCTTATGATGGCCTCGCCACTATGGCGGATATCACATTCGCGTTATGGCCTCGTCACTACGGCATACATTACACATGTAATGCCGTCAACGGTCCCCCGACCAAGCAATCATTACCAACAAATATGACAGCATAAATTCAAACACAGTAGACATTCAGCTATAACGGTATCATGGCACACTCCCTCCCATGGTCTACAATTGTGGCGCACGCCCTACACTGGGTGCAAGAAACATTTTTCTTACCTCCTGTCCTCTGTGATAGGGTAAGGCGACAATGAGCATGATCCTTTTCTTCCTAATCCTTGTGGTACCTTAGTCACAAAATTGTAGTGTTATGTTCTTTCTAGAACATTAGCAAAGTAGATAAGATCAGATGTATTTGTTACATCGGACAGGATTGATATTGACAGTAATTGACCATACCATTATTATCTATTATGGTCATATCATATAGTTGACCATATGTCAATTCAATCTCAATTCTAAGTGGTTAGTATTCTAACTGATTGTATTATTTGAGTTCTTTGACTTGTTTGTTACCAGCTTACCCTACGGACTAGCCCATACTTACATCTTGGGAACTCGGTAGTATAATTGAGTGGGAGTGTTAATTATAGATATGAACATCTATAGCTTCTGATAAAGAAGTAAAACGATGGTTTCCTTTTAGTTTGGTTCAAGGTGCTAAATGATAGAGATCTCATTTTAGTAATTAATATTAATTTACTGAAATATCATTTACAAGGAACTAAGTGTTTTAAGGATAAAATACAACGAGGGGTAAAATTGTATTTTAGTCCATCTTATTGGATAGTTTCATAGAGTTATACAATTTAGAGAAGAAAAGAGATTGTAAGGCACATTTATTAATTAAGACAAATTGGTGTCTAAATTAATAAATAAGTTTAAATCAATGTTCAAATTATAAATAATTAATTTGATAAAGGATTTAAATAATTATTTAATTAATTAATCAATAGAAAATAATACATTCCTTGATTTTAAGTCCAACAGACTTATAATTAAATGAGAAATTTCACAGGCCTAAAGCCCATGATAATTTTGACCTAATGGCTGATATCATGTATTATTTTATTGATTTTTTTAATTAAAATAAATGACCTAATTGAGCCTATAAAAGAAATGCTAAGTGAGAGTTGAAATCAAATTTTTGAATCACTTATTTTCGGGAAGATCAGAATATTTATTCTTGATGCTATAGGTTTTAGATTCTCTCTACAACATAAGTCATTTTCTAAGCCTCAATATTCTCTTTTATTCTTCTTCTTTTTGTATCTATCTCATGTGTTGAAAATTGCCCACTCTAGTCTAGGTGATTCTAAGGATACTTTGGAAGGCTGTGAAGAAATTTGAAGATCGGCTCAGTTTCTTGGTGATACCCTGCGACAGAAAAAATTCAAGGGTTAGAGAAATAGATGGAATGAGTAATACATTCCGTTGCGTATAATGTAAGTGTTCTTATCATTATCTCTGTTTAAATTCAATTATAGAAACATGTTCTAGGTTTTCTTATATTAATGTGTTTAATATATGATTTACATGAACATAATTATGATCCAGTATAAGTTTTCTCAACAGGATAACCGACCCACCACCAACTCAATCCCTGCTCGAGTGATTTCTTCTACCAACTCTTTCAATATCTTCTCAGACTGAATAACTGTCCCGGACCTCTCCAACTCAAGGCATCCGCCACCACGTTGGCTTTCCTTGGGTGGTAAAGAATCTCACAATCATAATCTTTCATCAACTCCACCCAACGCCTTTGTCTCATGTTTAGATCCTTTTGGGTAAAGAAATACTTTATGTTCTTGTGGCCAGTGTAGATCTCACTCTTCTCCCACCATATCTTTAGTGCAAAGACCATTGCTGCTAACTCCAAATCATGCGTAGGGTATCACTGTTCATATTCTTTCAATTGTCGTGATGCATAAGCGATCACCCTTCCTGACTGCATAAGGACACACCCTAACCCCTACCTTGACGCATCACAGTGAACCATAATCTTCTCCTGATCTGATGGAAGACTCAGTACTGGAGCTATAATTAATCATCGCTTCAACTCCTGGAAGCCGTTCTCACATTTGTCTTACCATACAAACCTCTGAATCTTGCGTGTCAATTCCGTCAGTGGTGTAGCAATCCTTGAGAATCCTTCTACAAAGCGTTAGTAGTATCATGCAAATCCAAGGAAGCTCTTGATCTCTAAGGCACTTCTGGGCCTTGGCCAATCTCTCACAGCCCCAATCTTAGCCGGATCAACTTTAATTCCATCTCTGCTAACAATGTGACCAAGGAAGGTCATCTAAAGTAACCAAAAATCACACTTCTTTAACTTAGCATACAACGTGTGCTCCCTCAACCTCTGAAGTACCAATCAGAGATATTGCTCGTGTTCTGCCTCTGTCTGAGAGTGGACTAGGATATTGTCTATGAAGACAATCACAAACTTGTCGAGGTAGTCCTTGAACACCCTGTTTATCAAAGCTGCCGGGGCATTGGTCAACTCGAATGACATGACCAGAAACTCATAATGTCCATATCTTATGCGAAAGGTCGTCTTCAGAATATCCTTATCTTTGATCCTCAGTTGATGATAACCAGATCGAAGATAGATCTTTGAGAATACTGTCCTACCCTGCAATTGATCAAATAGGTCATCAATCCTTGGCAGTGGGTGCTTGTTCTTGATAGTCAGTTTATTCAATTCCTTGTAATCGATACACATCCTCAATGTCCTATCCTTCTTCTTAACAAACAACGCTGGCGCACCCCACAGTGAGAAGCTGGGTCTAATGAATCCCAAATCCAGTAACTCTTGTAGGTGTACCTTCAACTCTTCCAACTCTGTCGGAGCCATTCTGTGTGGTGCTCTAGATACTGGTTCTCTCTATGGTGCCATCTCTATAACAAACTCAATCTCTCGCTGCGGTGGTAATCCTGGCAGGTCCTCTAGAAATACATCCAAAATCTCACATACCAACTTGGTCTCTGCTGGCCCAACCGGCGCATCCATGGCGGTATCCACTACGCTCGCTAGGAATCGTATCCAACCTCACTACAATAGGTCTCTAGCCTTTAGTGGTAAGATCATCAGAATACGAGGATCGTTCACAGCGCCCACAAATACAAGTGGGTCCTCTCCATCGGGTTCAAAGGTCACCATCCTCCTTTTACAATCTTTTGTTGCCCCAATAGGTCTCTAGCCTTCAGTGGTAAGATCATCAGAATACGAGGCTCGTTCACAGCGCCTACAAATACAAGTGGGTCCTCTCCATCGGGCTCAAAGGTCACCATCCTCCTTTTACAATCTTTGGTTGCCCCATACTTGGCTAACCAATCCATGCCCAAAATCATATCGAAATGCTCCATAGATAGCTCAATAAAGTCTACTGACAACTCTCTACCACCCACCTCTACTGGAAAAAGATCTAATCCATCTCCTAGAAACTACTAGTTCCCCAGTAGGCAACAAGGTCCCAAACCCCACTGTAAAGAAATCACAAGGCCTACATAGTCTATCAACCACTCTACTAGAGACAAAAAAATGTGTAGCACAAGAATCAATCAATACAGTGTAAATAGAGCCAGCGCTAGAAATATGACCCGTAAATACGGAGAGACTAGCCTCAACCTCTGATTGGGTTAGTGTGAAAACTCGGGCTGGCACCAAACTATCAACCTTCTTATGTTCTTCTCTCTTCTGTTGCGTGCAATTTATCTAAAAATTTCCCACTACCCCACAAAGGAAGCATGCCTTAGCATGACATTCTCCCACATGGTGTCTCCGGCACCTGGTGCACACTGGATAACTCCTCCAGGCCTCATTGTCGTCCTGGCGGCTACTCTGAGTACCCTACCCCCTCCTATCAGGACCATGAGTAATAGAACTATCAGGGGCCTTCCTCTTCTGGTCACTGGGCCCTCTGCCCCTACCAGACCCAGTAAATGAAGGTACCCTCCTCCTAGCATCATGCCTCGCCATGCTCTTGCACCAAATCCTATCTTATACACCCTTAGCAGTAAGGGCCTTCTCAGCTACCTGAGCATATGTGGTAACCCCAGGCACTGAAGTGGTCCGAACATCCCGTGCCACCATGGGGTTTAATACCCAAAGAAACTTATCTCTCCTAGCAGCATCGGTTGGCACCAAGTCAGAAGCAAACTTTTCCAACCTGTCGAACTTCAGGGCATACTCAGTCACAGTCAAGTTGCTTAGAACCAGTCTGGAAAACTCATCTGCCTTCGTAGCTCGAACTACATCGTTGTAGTATTTCTTGTTGAACTCATCCCAACTCAAAGCAACAACATTCTCGGTTTGAGATACAACCTCCCAACAGATGTGGGCATCTTCCCAAAACATGTAAGTGGTGCAGGCCACCCTATCATTTCTACCACCCTCATAAAGTCCAGGATGGAGGTGGTCATACTAATTCACTGCTATGCTCGCAGTGGGTCTGGCCCTAAGACAACCACATGGGTGAAGTTTTCTTTCCTCGGATCCCGAGCAGCAAGCGTATAACGGCCCAAGCACGATCCTTAATTCCTGAGCCCTTGCGGTAAAACCTAGTCACAAAGCGATAATGGATAACCATAAGATTCTAAACCATTTAAAAGTTTTGGACTCAAATACTAGCCTCCGGGATCTTGATTTCTACTAAACCGGGTAGTAGAAATCGTCCCGAGCGCTTAAGTTTTAATTCCCGAGCCTCCCTGAGCCCTAAGACAAATTCTAATTAGGGCTGCCTAGGCGGGCCATGATCTGTCCCTGAGGGTCACCCCACACCTCCAAGACAGAGGCGCCAGCCCCCAACCTAACAAGCATGCGGGTTGCGACCTGACCCAAAGGGTCGCGACGTGCCTCCAAGATAGAGGCCTCCCTAGGCTCCTGGGGCCGCAGCGCGCCCCACAAACCCAAAAAACCCAATTCCTTTTCTGTGTTTTCTCCAAACTAACACCCCTAAAATCAAATCCTAAACTGCAACCAAGCCAGAATTAAATTCCATTTCCATAATGACACAACATAACCAGCACATAACCATTAATAGCTAAGCTAAAACCTCAACATAACCTCAAAATTCCAATCTTTGAGTGCAAAACTCAAGAGCACCCTTAAGTCTAATAAAACCCAATAAAAACTAGATTCAAACTCACCTCATCTAATAATTATGACCCCTAAGCAGCACCTCAACCAAATCCCAACCACAAGCTTCAATTCAACAATTAAATCCATCACTAAACCCAGCCAATAGTCCAAACTCATTAAAGAATTCACAGAAAAAGAAAAGAGATTATAGAATTTACCTAAAAAATGTTTTGATCCTTGAGCTAACCCTTAAGTACTCCTAGCTTGATCCCTCAGCTACTACTTGTCCATTCCTAGCCTCAATTCTCAGCTTTGTTTCCTCAAAGTTCCACCAATTGAGAGAGAAGAAGAGAGGGTCGGTTGGGAGTGGTGAGGAAAACAGAGTGTTCTAGTTCTTAAAGGTTTCTAAGTTATTCAGCCTATCCTCTAACCCAAATGACCACTATACCCCTGCTTAACAATATCCCATCAAAGCCCCTCCAGGGAAAAACAGTCTTTGTTTCCCATTTCCCACTAATTCTCCAATAGTCCTAATAATTCTCAATTACTCCCGACATTCCCCAACTAATCACCAAACACTTATTCATTACCCAACAAACCTCAAATATACATTAACTTCCCAAAAATACCCCTAGGCTCGTCCCGAGCCGGGTATTCAACTTCGTTGTGACTGTTCTGCCAATCAGCTCACTAGGATCGTCTAAAGCAATATACTGTAAATATATCCACATAATAATGTGGTCTCAATCATTTACTCACATATATTAACATTTATGCTCGCAACGGTCCAATATTACAAATATTCCCCAACTAACAAGAATGGGCCCACATGCATATTAAATACTCATAAACATGCATATAATATCCAATTATACATTTAATCAGTGAATGATACATATATCCAATTATGCCCTCCTGGCACGCTAATCAAGGCACTAAACCCTATTAGCATTTTTGGGACGTTACAAGCTTTCCTTTGCCCTTACCTGCAGCACGAAGCACCCGTGAGCTGAGGCCCAGCAAGAAAACCCAACAATCATACCCATAATCAGATAACATTATCATATATTGCATACTCTATAACCACATCCTACTCACATAGATTTTTAAAAAAAATATACGACTCATGCCGAGCGGATGAATGTCACATCCTTATGATGTCCTTGCCACTATGGCAGATATCACATCCGCGTTATGGCCTCGCCACTACGACATACATTACACATGTAATGCCGTCAATAGTCTCCCGACCAAGCAATCAGTACCAACAAATATGACAACATAAATTCAAACACAATAGACATTAAACTATAATGGTATCATGGCACACTCCCTCCTGTGCACTACAATTAGGATGCATGCCCTACACTGGGTGCAAGAAAAGGTTTTCTTACCTCGAATCCTCGGTGATTGGGTAAGGCGACAACGAGCACGATCCTTCCCTTCCCGAGTCTTGCAGTACCCCTAGTCACAACATAATAATGGATATCCATCAAGAACTAAACCAATTAAAAGCTTCAAGATTAATTCCTAGCCTCCGGGACCTCGAATTCTAATAAACTGG
This sequence comes from Humulus lupulus, assembly GCF_963169125.1. NCBI lineage: Eukaryota > Viridiplantae > Streptophyta > Magnoliopsida > Rosales > Cannabaceae > Humulus > Humulus lupulus. The sequence goes on from NC_084794.1 coordinate 126,747,232, forward strand.
GTAGTAGAATCCTTCTCGAGCCTTTAGGTTTGAGTTCTCGTACCCAAAAACCCTATTTGGCTAACATCCCTATTTTGAGCTACGACACCCCTCACAAGCGTCGCGACCCTCCTCAAGTCAGAGAGCCCACCCCTCATTTTTATGGACACGGGCCACGACGTAGTGCACCGAGTACCACGACGCCTTGGCGGTTCAGGGAACTCCTCAGGCCTCTGAGTTCGTGCGGGTTGCGGCGCACCAAGAACAGCGCCGCGGCTCAACCCTGCGAACCCAGATTTCCCAAATAACAACCAAACCTATGATTGAACTCTAAAATCCTAACAACACATCTCAGACAACATATAAACTTCAAGAAGTCAAGCCAAAACCTCACCAAACTCATAATTCTAAAATTTCAACAAACACCAAAAGCAAAACTAAAAAGCTTGAGAACTGAGATTACCTCCTAAAATTCGAGTTCCTCCAACTAGATCCTTATCTTGACAACCTCTAATCTCCAAGACCTAGCTTCTGATTCCCACCAAGGATAGCCTTTAAGCTTGAATCTAAGCAAGTTCCCTTCACAAGCTTGAAAGAACACCTTTGCAAGGGAGAGAGAGAGAGGGGGGGAGGGCAGTAGAAAGAAAAACATGAATGAGAGGTTTGCCTCAGGCTAAGTCTGAGTTATCCCCTAGGAAAAAGACTATAATGCCCCTGCATATTAAGCCTTCCCTTTAATGCCCTAAAGGGAAATTTAGTCTTTTGCCACATTTCTTGCTAAACCTAAAATTTCATCTAAAATCCCTAATTAATCTCGCTAGTCTTCCAAACACTAGTATTTTTGCCCAATAATAGTTCATACTCTAATATCCCCGGTAACACACACCAAATCGATAAAATACCCCAGGCTCACCCCAAGCTAGGTATTAACCCTCGATGTGAATTTTCCGCCGGGTTTCTCACTAGGATCGTCTTGTGCAACACATCTCAAATATATCCACATAATAATGTTCTCTCACTCACAAAACACATCTAATTTACATTTATACCCTTAGTGGGTCAAAATTACAAAAATTCCATTTTTAACAGAAATGGGCCTATAAGCACATTTAATACACTTAAACATGCATAAATAGTCATATCATCATAAAAACTCATATATTTCACATATATTCAATTAAATTCACATAATAATTCTGTTATGCCTTCCTAACACACTAATCAAGACACTAAGCCTTATTGGAAAATTTGGGACGTTACATGATACTAATATTTGTCCTTCCTTTTTCCTCCAAAATGGATCAAAGTCATTATGGATTCTATATCTACAATATAGCACAACATAATGTTTAGTATTGTTACTTTATTAATTCAAATGTACCCGTTTACTTGTGTTAATATTTTTTCTTTTGTTTACGATTACTTTCTACGTTTGTAACTGTTTACTTTAGTCAATGTATTTTATGTTATTTTCTGTAATATTTGAAATATGCAAATGTTCAAAATATATCATGTAACCGGTTTCATTTAGCTAAATCAAGAATGAATTTTCAGGTTCCAGGTTTCATTAGTTTGCAGATTGTACATTTCAAAGAAGATATTTGTAAAAATTATTGAATATGTTTAAATGAATCAAATTTTTCTTTAATTTACAGGTTACATGTTTTAGATCTCAAAGAAGTTGATCGAAGTTCTTTTTGTGAGGGGAATGATGCAAAAACTAGTTGCCGGTGTTGGGCCCAAAATATTCGGCCCAACGACCTTCTCTATTTTAAGTATGCTTAAAACAAGTTGTTTTGATCTGTAGAGGCTCCAAAGACAGAAGCCGCAGGTCAGAGGCAGTCTGTGCCTCTGACCTTTATGTATCTATTTGAAACCAATACATCTTGGGGGGAAATTCAGTTATTTCCCCCGCCAATCAGGGAACCAGTTTAACAAACTAACCACCTCACATTTTTGTTCTATAAATACTGAACTCTTATTCAAATGAAGGTATCGAAAAAAATCTGACTTAGGCATCGGAGTGTCTTTCTTCCAAGTACCCCCGACGGTGCGATAATTGACAAAGTGATCATCGTCATCGGAGAAGAAACGGAAGATTAGTACTCGTCGGCAAACACCTCCATATATAGAAAGGAAAAGTTATTGCTTCAACAAATTGGCGCCGTCTGTGGGAATCTTGTTCCCTTTTCAACCACATCGTCAAATCAAGAACTCTTTCCTTGTAATCAAGATCTACTTGAAACCTTGGAGCCATGCCACCTAAGAACAACAGAGCGCCGGGCACCGTCGCCCAGGTCATCCCACCGATGGATGTGGGTGACCAAATTGATAGGATGTGTCGCCTGCTAAAGGCTAGCTAGCAGCGATCCAATGAAGCCATTAGGACACTGATCGAAGCTCAAGCCAGGCTCGAAGCAAAGATCACCGAATTGCGAAAATCCAATCAAGACAACGAGAATCTCGACCTTGATAGACTTGGGGCTCCGATCATTTAGATTAACTCCCCTCGGAGAAGCACACACCACGTCAGGGAAGGGTCCCAGGGTCCCCTACAATCCTCCCCAACTCGTCTTCACCAGGGGGCCGAGGAGCGACGGAAAGTACGCTGTGAGACACATGCGCGAGTCAGTGAAGAGCCCACAAGAACAACCCAACTAGCCGCTGAGAGTGGGCTCCAACAGACCCCACAACGGGTCGCGCAAGACGCACCAGCCGAGGATCGTACCCCCTCCATTCGCTTATTGGACAATTGGAAAGAAGAGATGATACGAGAAATGATACAGAAGTTTTCAGATGGAAGGTCCGCTCACGCTATTGAGCACATGGACTTGGTATCAAGAAGCACTTAAAGGTCACCTTTTGCAGAGTGGATTCAGAACGAGCCCAAACTGCGGGACTTCACAATCCCTCCATTACCCGCGTTTAATGAAAAGGGAGACCCGCTCAACCACCTATTCCAATTCCAACAGAAGATGGCCCTGGAAGCCAACAATGAAGCCATACAGTGCAAGGTTTTCTCCACGACTTTCTCTGGGCTAGCCCTGTTGTGGTTTAGGCAGTTGAAACCTGGATCTGTCAACAGTTTTGGTGATCTCCGCAGAGACTTTCTCCAACAGTATAACACTAACCGTGAGGCACCAAGAACGATGGCAGATCTCTACCGAATCGAGCAAGGGAAAAATGAACATCCAAAATCATACCTGCAACGTTACATCGACCTCGTACATCAAATCCACGATGTCGAACCAGTCACCGCGGCTAACCTCTTTGTCAAAAGCCTACAGGTGGGATCTCTCCTACATGAAAACCTCACCATGACACCACCTTATGACATGGCCGAGATCCAGATCCATGCCGAGGGTGTCTTTAGGGTCCTGGAATTTCGAGAGCATGCGCAGAAGAAATTCGCACTTATCTCCACTCCACCAGCAAATAACCCTCCTCCCCCACCTGCAAGGGGCGACAAGAGGAAGAGACAGGAGACGGATCACATGAAAGGAGGGAAAAGGCCAAAACCAAATCGAGACCCACCACGATACCCCTCTTTCGAATACACCATCCCTCAGGAGGTCATCTACGAAGAAAACAAAGACAGGCCCATCTGGCGTGACCCGTACAAAATTACCACTCCCCCTGAAAGAAGAGATAAAAGCAGGTTCTGCCTCTTCCACAAGGATCATGGCCATACAATCTCCGAGGGCCACAACCTCCACAATCAGATCCAGGCCTTCATGAGAAATGGATGGTTAACCCAGTACATTAAAGGGACAAGCAGACCCATCGTCCCACAACCCAACACTACTTCTGCCCCAACACCACCAGTAGCAGACTCCTTGAATATGGCCACCATGACCTCACAAGAGCCTCTAAAGAAAATCCCCATGATACACGAGATCGTGGAACTCACCGAGGAACAAGAGCAGGCAACCAAAATTCGTAGAAGAATGGAAGAAACGATGAAGTGATACAGATCATTAGGCCACACAGTCAACCTTGTCACTTCAGAGGACAGACGCTATCCAAGCCTCTGCAGTCACCTTCACAGAAGATGACCTGCAGGGAGAGCACCTGCCCCATGATGACCCTCTAGTTATTTCGCTACAGGTTGACCATTTCCAATTGGGAAGTGTTTTAGTCGATGGGGGCAGTGGGGTTGATATTCTCTTTTGGGAAGCCTTTCAGAAGATGGGACTCGAAGAAAGTCAGATCAGGCCCTCTGTTGCACCAATTTTGGGATTTGACAACCAGAGGGTATACCCGAAGGGCGTTGTTCGATTAAACGTGGTAGCAGCAGAACACACCTTGCCCATCGACTTCCTCATCGTGGACTCTATCACAAGCTACAACACCATCATGGGAAGAAGTTGGATCCACAGAATGCAGGGAGTGGTCTCAAATTTGCACCAAGTTATGCGGTGTACAATCGACATAAAAGGGTGTCAGAAGTAGGCCAAGAAATGTTTCCTTACCCTAAAAGAAATAAATGATTCTGGCACCTCCTCTCTTGACGACAACCCCAACAAATAGCAATCACAAAATAGCTTACCAGCATGTCTCAAAGGCATAGATCTAGAGGAAGATCGCAAAAAGCCCCAGACCATCCTCGGTGATCTAGAGGAAATCTGTATAGATGATGCTGACCCATCCAAAATAGTGCTGGTAAGTACCAAACTTCCTGAAAAAGAAAAGCAGACCCTAATCCAATTCCTCAAAACCAGAATTAGGACCTTTGTCTGGTCTCCACTTGATATACCAGGAATAGACTCCTCTGTCATGAATCACAACCTCAACATATCGATAGCTTCTGACCCATCAAGCAGAGGAAGAGGAGGTTTGCTCCTGAAATCAACCAGGCCATACATGAAGAGGTACAACGGCTTCTAAGCATAGGGGCAATCATAGAATGCCTGTATCCTAGTTGGCCAGCCAACTCTGTAGTGGTCCAAAAGAAAAATGGTACAAAGAGAGTATGCATAGACTACACCAACTTAAATAAAGCATGTCCTAAGGATAGCTACCCTCTCCCGAAAATTGATCAGATGATAGATGCCATGGCGGGTTTCGAAAGAATGAGCTTCCTCGATGCCTACTCAGGATACAATCAGATCCCAATGAAGGCAGAAGATCGAATACATACAGCTTTCATAACAGAATGCAGCTTGTATTGTTAAAAAGTTATTCGTTTTAGACTGAAGAATGCAGGAGCAACATACCAAAGGTTGATGCACAAACTTTTCTCCTCATTTCTTGGGATGAACATGGAAGTATATATCGATGACATGGTCATCAAATCTCGACAAGGTGCTTCACATGTGGACGATTTAACCGAATGCTTTGACATCCTTGACACCTATAAAATGAAATTGAATCCAACCAAGTGTGCTTTTGGGTTGTCCTCTGGCCAGTTCTTAGGGTATGTGGTCAGCCAGAGGGGCATCGAGGCCAATCCAACCCAGATTGCATCACTCTCAGAGGTCAAGGAACCCAAAACCGTCTGGGACATCCAGGCTCTGACAAGCAAAATTGTAGCACTAAGCTGGTTTATATCACGCATGTCCGATCGTCGCCAGCCTTTCTTGCAATGCATCAAGAGGTCTACCAACACCACCTGGGGGACAGAAAAAAATAAAGCGCTCGAAGAATTGAAAGCCTATCTGAGCTCTCCTCCTATACTAAGTTCTCCCATCCCCAACGAAGACCTATTCTTGTACCTGTCTGTTTCGCACTTTGCCATGAGTTCTGTGCTCTTTCGGGAAGACGCGAGCCAACAGAAGCCAGTGTTCTACTGCAGTAAGATGCTACTAGACACTGAAACCAACTACAACATGATGGAAAAATTGGCACTCGCACTAATTAAGGCAAAGAAGAAGCTACGACAATATTTTGAAAGCCATACCATCATTGTATAGACGGACTACCCACTGAAGCAGGTCTTGAACAATCCTGATCTCTCCGGTAGATTATTCAAATGGGCAATTCATCTCAGGACATATGATATACGGTTCCTGCCACGAAAAGCAAAGAAAGGCCAAGCACTTGCTGATTTCCTAGTTGGGATACAATCTTTTACCCCAGATACCTTACCCGAACTGTTGGAATCAGAAGCTGAATGAGTGTGGACAATGCATACGAACGGAGCCTCCAATTCTCAAGGAGCTAGAATCAACATCATATTGGAAGCACCCTCCGGACTAAAAATTGAGGAAGCCATACGGTTAGAACAATCTACCACGAATAACGAGGCTGAGTATGAGGCTCTGATTTATGGCTTGGAACTAGCACGAGACATGGGCATTAGACGATTGAAAGTCAGAGGAGATTCAAAACTCATGATAGAACAAGTGGTCAGAAATTTTGACGCCAAGGCACCTCACCTGGCTAGCCTATTGAAAAGGGTAACTGAATTGAAGTCACAATTCCATCAGTTTGAGCTCGTGCAAGTAACGAGGGAACAAAATCAGAAGGCCGATGCCTTCACCAAATTAGCCTCTACAGGAGAATGTTCTCGGCACTCCGCCATATCCACAAGCCACTCACCAAGAGCTTTGGAATTTTTCTCAACCTCATCAGAACCTGAGTGCTAGATGGATCCAATAATTCGTTATTTGTCAAAATCTGAACTGCCAGCCTATGCAAAAGATGCAAAGCTTCTGCGTCTTCGAGCTCAACCCTACTCCATCATCCATGGAATGTTGTACCATAGGTCCTTTAATGGCTCATATCTTCAATGTTTACATCCATCAGAAGCTAAAAAACTATTAGAGGAGATCCACGAAGTAGCATATGGAAACCACACTAGGGACCGAAGTTTGGCACATAAAGCACTTACAGTAGGGTACTACTGGCCATACATGATGACAGAAGCGTGCGACTATGCGAAAAAATGTGACAAATGCAAATGATTTGCACCCACCATCCATCAGCCCGCTCAAGCTTTACACTCCATCATCGCACCTTGGCCTTTTGCAAAGTGGGGGATGGACGTGGTAGGGGAACTGCCCAAAGCTGTTGGAGGGAAACGGTACGCTTTGGTAGCCACCGATTACTTCACTAAATGGGTCGCAGCAGAGGCATACGTCACGGTTAGTAAAACAGACACCATGAGCTTCGTGTGGAAGCACATCATCTGTCAATTTGGGATACCATGGGAGATAGTCGTCGACAATGGAACTCCGTTCCAAAACGCCAAAGTACAGGAACTGTGTGACACATACAAGATAAAATTGAGTTTTGCTTCTATCACCTACCCTTAAGGCAACGACCAAGCAGAAGCTTCCAACAAGTCATTTTTGCACACATCAAGAAAAACTTGGAAGATAAAAAAGGCACGCGGGTAGAAGAGTTACCAAAGGTGCTATGGGCATATAGGACAACAAAAAGGTCCTCTACTGGCGAATCTCCCTATGCCATGGTGTATGGAACAGAGGCTATCATCCCAACAGAAGTGGGGCCTACCTACGCTTCGAATAAAGATAGCTTCTGATCTGACCACAAACAACATACAGTTGACACACAACCTCGACCTCCTAGATGAGTTGCGAACAATAGCATAAATAAAACACGAAAATTACCAAAAGGTTGCATAATGCTACTACAATAATAGAGTCCACTCACGCACTTTTAAGAAGGGAGACTGGGTTTTGTGTAAAGTCACTGGCAACCCAAAGAAGCTAGAGCCAAACTGGGATGGACCCTTTGAAATCGTAGAAGTACTAGGGCGAGGGTCTTATACTCTTAAAAATATACGTAGTGGGAAAAATGTACCTCGTACTTGGAATTCGATGTCTTTGAAACAATATTATTGTTGATAGTTGTACTATATAATTCGAAAGTAATACAACAACTTTCCTTTTTGCATTGTTTCAGTATATTTTACATACTCAGCTTTTGCTGACACAATTTTGCATGCAGAATTGTCATGACATAAAAAGAGCACACATGTGACAACTATCAGTTTACTCACTCCACACTGAGAGCTACTAGCAAGCACATATTTTAATATATCCTTACCTACCCATGTGAGAAATAACATTATTCACGTGCACTTAAAACTACCTACCACTTCTGCTATAAATAATGACCATCGGGACACTTGTAGTTATCAGTTTTTCATCCGTTTAAACATTCAGCCGAAATACAACAAGAATCTTTAATTCCAATGTAGCCATTTTCTAAACTTAAGGGTTCCTTAGTACAAAGAGAATGTTTGCTAGCATACATAAAGTGATGCATGATAAGAAGCAAAAGATCACTTCACACACACAAGATACATACAAAGGTGTGTTGCCTCTGCCACTCCACTCGAAATCCTACCCACAAAATTTTGGGTTTCACCTACAGGCATTCTAATCTGACTTGACTAAGCTAATGGGGAGCTAAGGCCAGCCATTTCACAATCTAATATGGCCTGACTATGCAGATTTGGCTGTCCATCCAGGGTACACTTCACCAACTACCCTACCCTCTTACTTTGCTGCGAGGGGCTCCGCTGTGCAGTTTAATCTGCCCTGACTACTGCAGCAGAACCATCAAATGCCCCACTTCGGGTCTGCGCCCAGTGTACACTAACTGGTTTAGCAATCCAAGACTGGGAGGAACTTTTCCCGCAGTCGCACCCGCGTCCTGAACAACAGCTGCCTCTGTCGAGTTGAGAGCCTACCCAAGCAAGCCTTGCCACATACACCTCGGTATGGGTGCACTGGAAAGATGTCTGATCCCGGGTTCTGCCTCTCTTCGCTTTGCCTCGATGCCCAACCTCACATGCTCTGTTCTGCGTCTGAGTTGAACCACATCCCTCCCTCTCGCAAATGGTAATGCATCTACGTTACCTTTTTCCTTTTTATGCAGTTACGAGGACAACTTAGTTCTAATAAGAACGCAACACAACTATCTCTCAAAGCAAAGGGTTCAACACACTTAGATATTTTAGCAAATCGACGCGCAACATCAGTATCAATCATGTACATCAGACAGTCAAATATACAACAAATTGTCAAAAAACAAGAATAACTCAGAAGTTGTTCTTTACAAAATATGTTATCTTAATAATGATTCCCAGTTGTTTACTACATACTATTTTACTTACTATATACCCCCTTAAGACGCACATAACATAATTTACAAAATACATGTCTCGGGAGTATCTAATCCCATTCAATACGACGCGTATACTTTGCCATCGCACTTTCCAGCTTTAGATGACCTAATCCATAATACTCGCATGATATGTAATATGTGATTCCACTTTTTACTAACTCATTCAGTGCCCACGTCGAGTACAACCATTGCGGCTTGTCAAAGATTTGCCTAAAAAATGGCACATTTACCCAATCACGATGTTCACCTGAAACAAAAATGTCATCAGCACGGTACAATCGCCCCAACACTATGCCAAATCATTCATGCAACACTTCACTGGGCATTTTCTCCCACCATCTGTACAAGCTCTTACTGTATCTCACGCGCAACAGCCTAAAGGGTCTATGCAACCTTTTATCAGCATACGTCAATTGACTCTCCCTTGCTGCAATATTTTAATTATTATAGTATCAAGAAAAACACACTCACTAGCAACCAGACAACTAACGTGAAAGAATTTCGACAAGTCGTATTGATAATTTGCACATTACATCTACAATTGTCCAACCATTAAAAAACAAACAAAACAAAGAATGCATATACAAGCACCACAAACTGCATCGATCATTCTATGGCACCTCTTTCAGCTGGTCTTGCCTCTGTCGCTGGAGCAGGCTCCATCACCATCTATCCGCCAGCTTTTGACACAAAAACAGAGGGCATCTGCCCTGAGACGTCACCTTCTTCCACAGGCTCCCTACTTGCATTATAAATTGAACCCAAGGCGTCGCCCTTCAACTTTAATTTTTCAAGATGCTGTGCTGGGTACGTAATTTGCAGATCCACGAGCTCATTGAGATATTGATCGACATCATATTCTCCCACTTTCACATCGATGCTTTTGCAATACATCTCCAATTTAGCCCATTTCTCCTCTGGGGTCTGCTTCTTATTATGAAGTGCAAGATCCAGGTATTTTGTAGTGTCTACCTCGGTGATCCTCACGAACTCGCGTTCGGTAATCTCACAATCTCGGATACGCTGCCTCATAGCTTCTACTGCCGCTTCTTCTACCTTCTGCAAAGCACACCCTTCACCTAATTAAAAAACGCAACATAACACTTAACAACAATATCATCATACCCATACATAGAGCACATACCTCAAACATTTCCCCTAATTCTACCTCTTTCTCCTTTAACCGAAGTTCCACCTCTAGCTTCTGCTTCTGCGCATCTGCGATTCCCATTTCTAAAACCCCCACCTTCCGCTATAGCTCTTTCTTTTATTTCTCCAAAATCTCTTTCTCTGTCTGAAGATATACCACATCTTCCTCCAAATCGCTTATCAAGCTGTCAAGCTTCTCCATTCAGGCTTCATGCTGCACATAGAACTGACTCTTCTCCATCCATTTATTAGTCATCACCACTAGGTCCGCTTTCAGTTTCTCACGCTCCACCTCGAGTCCAACAGAACTTACTAGCCTCTCCTCTATGGCTACAACCTTCTCTTTCGCCTATGCCAGCTGTGTTTCTAACTTCTTGATGGTCTCCACCAGCACATCTCAGTTTGCCTCGGCCATCCTTCTCCCTGCACGCTCTTCTTCCAGCATGGCCCCCTGCTCAGCCATCCTTGCGCTGTTCTGAACAACCGCTGCATACTCCCTTCGAGTAGCAAAAGCACATACGTAACTCTGCAAAACATTAGCTACACTTGTCACACAACAAACAGGACACACACCACACGATACTCACTCATGTATATACATGGCAACCATGCTCATATTAAACAAACTTACCATCCATAGATGGTCCGACACTTGGTGCAGCAAGTCACCTTGCCCACTTAGCGACCCAATAGCTTCCGCTGGAAGATGAGGTCTACTGATGCACATCATCTCCTCCATCACCTCGGTTGACGTAGAAGGTACATATTTTGGCACATCTGCCACTCTGTCATTTGCTTCTCTCCCTGCTAACGCAGTAATAGAAGAAACGAGGGAAACTGGCTCCCCACCTCCCGCTAGCATTGACACCATAATACTATCAGATGTCAAAGTGGTCGTTCCCATTCCAGAAAGATGTGGCATGGAAGGACGTACAAGCAATCCATCCCCAACATCTTCGCCCAAGTCACTTGGCAGATACATTGGCGTCTGCACTACAAAAGACGTCAGTTGCTCCTAAATGAGAACTAGAAGCTTCAGGTGATGTCACATGAACATCAACACCTAAAATATGGTCACCTGCGACCTCGGTAGTCCCTGATTTTTGGCATATGGAAAGGGTCTATGGGACAATAACCTGGCCTGCATCAACTGGCCGAGAAGGACTGCTCGTAGACTAAGAGCCGCCCCCAAAAGCGTCCTCTAAAAGACGGTTCTTACGAGAGGTAGAAGAAGGGTGTCTCCCCTCTGATCCTTGCCTGTGGCCAACGTTAGACCCCCCAGCCAAGGCAGAGGAAGAAGGCAACGCCTCTGATGATCTCACATAGGTGATAGGGGATCCCGCCTCAACTGGCAAGTCACCTTGCACCCCACTAACAGTTGGTGCCTCTGATGGCCTAACCAATGCAAAAGGCTGAGCCATAGTAGGCGCAACGTCTTTCGGACCCTCCCCCAGGGAGGACCCCGTCACAGGTGAAAAGGAGGATGATATGGGTAAAGAGCCAGCAGAGGCATATCCCAGAGGCCTCTTAGGCAAGGAAAGAGCTTGCCCAGTTAGTAACTTCTCTAGAGTAACTTTGGGAATTGCCAAAGAAGAGCCCCTAGTGGCAGAAATAGAGCCTCTTGAGATCCGAAGCTTGGATGAAATGCATTTTCCATCATCCGAGTCTTCGTTAGAGGATTCCTCTCGGGACTTCCTCTTCCCCAGGGCGTCCTTTGGCAGAGACACCTGTTGGAGGGGTTGGACCTGTAGAGCATCAGAGGGCGTCAAGGACCACCCATGTATACGAGTATACCTGCATGCCAAAGCTGATTTGTCAGGGGATGACTCTGCGGTAGAAGCTAAGTCAGAGCCATCTCTCTTCTTGCTCTCAGGGACCCCTTGACACTTGGTGCATCCGGTAAAGGTGTCAGAACATGCCTTCTCATACTCAGCCTTTGATGGGACAGAGTCGAAGAAGCAAGGGGACTTTTTCAAAAACACTCCCAACTGCCTCTCACATGTAGCCGTGATTTTGCCGAGGGACATGTCACCCTTCTGTGTTCTGACCTGCATCGCGCCAAGATCAGTTCGATCCATGAAGTAGAGCCGGGTCATGATTTGCATGCAGTAGGGGTTCATCACACCTCTGATGCTGATGGCGTTTTCTTTGGACTCATGAAGGAGCCCTTTCTCTGTCAGCAGGCTCTGTCGCTCGGGACTCATGTTGACCTGAGGCCACGCGAAATTTGGTACATAAAATAAAATGGTGACTCAAATGGCCAGATTAATGGACAATCATTCAGACATAGTGTACTTACACGAAAGATGAGAAAGAACAAAGTAAAGGCATAACTCACCTTTTATGAAAACCCTAGCCAAGGGGAAAATTTCTTGAGGCAGAAGTTCAGGATACCATGCACCTCCAATTGCGAAGAAGTATTTATCCCAATTTCTATGGGAGCTGTCAAAATCAGTGAAGATTGTTTGGTCCTTTTTGAGGGAAAGATAGAAGGTCTTCCAGGGTTTACCTTCTATTGCCTTGTTAGTCGACTTAGTAAAGCATGCATAGACATCATCCGATTGAATGTCAATATTCCTAAGAGCTCCAATCATCTGAGCGCCGACTATGGATTGAATAGCGTTCAGAAGAAATTGAGAAATGTGAGCTCCGGAGTTTGAAATTATTTGCACTAGCAGAGCGGGGAGAGGGAAACGAAGCCACTCTATGTGTCTCAGTCTCATGACGATCTCGCTGGGCTTGGTCACATCCTTGAATCGCCATTCCCGTAGTTCACTGTCCAAGAGCATTCGGACAGTGACATTATCTGGAATGTTAAATGACTTCCGTACACATTCGTATGCAGCTTTGTATCCTTCACGATCCACAGGCTCGGGAGATGAACGTGAAGACATGATTAAGAAAAATTAGGAGGTTTATTGTGAGAATAGCATGACAATCAATCTTAGGGTTTTTTTACTCTGAGTTCTTCTCTGGAAAGCTAAAATGGAGTTTCAAAAGTTTGAAATAAAGATTATTTGAATTGAACCAATAAAATGGGAAATGAAATGCCTTAATCGAGTGCTACACTCGGTAATCGTGCTTGCATTGAATTCTAAGTGGAGAATGTCAGGGGTCTATGTGATTTTGTGCCTGCGGCCCGCCTCGATTTACGGGAAATGATGGTTTTGGGCGAAATCTTTGGCGTTGAAGAGTTGACCCAAGGTTCGAGTGTATGAGCGTGCCTCGTCCGTTCGAAGCTTGGGCCAGGGGGCATCTGTTGGGCCCAAGGTATTCGGCCCAAAGACCTTCTCTATTTTAAGTATGCTTAAAACATGTCATTTTGATCTGCAGAGGCTCCGAAGATAGAAGCCGCGGGTCAGAGGCGGTCTGTTCCTCTGACCTCTGTGTATCTATTTGAAACCAATACATCTTGGGGGAAAATTCAGTTATTTCCCCTGCCAATCAGGGAACCAGTTTAACCAACTATCCACCTCACATTTTTGTTCTATAAATACTGAACTCTTATTCAAATGAAGGTATCAGAAAAAATCTAAATTAGGCATCGGAGTGTCTTTCTTGCAGGTACCCCCGACGGTGTGATAATTGACAAAGTGATCATCGTCATTGGAGAAGAAACGAAATATTAGCACTCGTCGGCAAACACCTCCATATATAGAAAGGCAAAGTTGTTGCTTCAACAGCTGGTTCCGGAGAAGAAGATGCGATGATTGAAAAACAATGCAAAACTAGTTGTTGTCACTGGAGAAAAAGATGTGACGATCAGAAATTCAAAATCTTGATCTGCTATGCGTTTCTTGATGAGGAATGCTTAGTCAATGTGAGATACTATTGTTTGTATGAATTTTGGAACATTTTATGGGAATCGGGTTTCTTAATATATGGAAATTCTATATTTTATACTTTTTTTCTCGTGTGTTACCATATTACGGTTTAGTACTTTTTTACCCATATATATAGAAAGTTTATTTAATTTTCCCATATAAATGCCATTATTCCCACTACCACCACGTCCGTTCCAATTTCCAATAATGGAAGATGCCATTTTAATACTAGTCGAACTTCATTAATTATAACATGTGATCTAATTGTCACACGTCACACGAGCTTTTTTTGTTCAAGCATATAGGCCTTACTCCAATTCACCAAGCCTAGTTGAAATTCAGCCCACGAGTCTCCTTCAGCAGCCTATGTTCGAAGAATGAAGACCAAGCTTATGCCACATTGTCACATTGTGCTCTTTTTCCTTACACGATGATTGAACTCTTCTCCAACCTCATGGGCCATTATCTCCACACATTACTCAACCATTATTGAGCAGTTATACTCCACAAAATGTGTCACAATTTTGCTTGGTTGGGGCATTTCTAAACTCTATAAATATGACCCTAATGCAATGTAAAATGAATCAGATTGGAAATAAGATTTTTAGAGAGAAAAATACACTTTGTCATTTGTTGTTTTTCTTATTTCTAGCTTATTTTTGGTTGTTTTATGTGACAAAAATGAGTGAACTATTTTAGAAGTATTGGTGAGGTTAGAGTATAGTTTTTGTACTTTTCATTCGTAATATTGATATTGATTCTTTTTTATGCTTCATTTCCATATCTCATCAACTAAATTGTTCTTTTTTTTTTCTAGTCTGCACTCCAAAGTTTGTGAGCATCTTTTATATAAGTTCAATCACGCTTTTCCTATGTAACTTATACTGTTTATTGATTTTGGTGTATTCATTATATTGTATGTCTTTTACTACATTATGCTAGTGATATTTTGTTGCTCTTTGATATATGGTATGATGTCCTATCAAATTAGAAGTTAGATTCAATTTAATCTAGATCAATTAATTTGTGCTTTTAACATATACATCTTCCAGTTGTAATTAATGGTGTAGAATTGCAATTGCGTTTTTGAATTAATATCAATATTAGAATAGGATTTATAGTACTGCATCTCTACCTTATCAAGCTCTTTATTTGATCAATTTTTTTATCTATCATTTTATTATTTTGAACTCTTTTCTATTTTTATCTTTAACTTAACTAATCTAATCTTTAGTTGTGTTTTGCCTCGATGTAGATACGACATAGCCCGATTACTACTGCGATCGCTTAGGAGTTTATTGGGTGACATTAGGTATCATTAAGTAATTTGGCCCTACAAGGTATTCTAACATTAGTCATAGTAAATGATAACATGTTCAATGAAGAGTCAGAAAGAAGGGAACAAGGGACGCTAGTAGAGTTTGAGGCAATTGTCACTGAATATCGTGGAAAAAACAACAATAGGAGATTCCACAATAGAGACAAGTCTAGAGGCAAGTCGAAAGACAAGTTCATACGTAGGTCGATGACAATAAAAGATGTAGAATGTTATCATTGTGGTGAGAAAGGCCACACGAAGAGAGATTACAGGAACCTCAAAAGAGAGTAGCAAAGGAATGGTCATGCGTAGTCGATACCATTTCTAATGGAGAAGATGTGATCATCATTAGTGATCATTGTTTAAAAAGGCGTGTTTGAGGTGTAAAAACAAGCGTAATAAGGCTTACTCCTTGGAGATGGAACACATAGGCGTGAGCCTCATTATTGTGAGGTGTTTCTTGGGATTAAGGGAGGCACACGCCTCAGTTAATCTAACGTACAAATGACTTATTTAAGCTCTAAAAAGCTCATATTTTTGAGCTTTTCATTTTTTTTCTTTTTATATAGGGCTGGGCTTTATGTGAAGCACTTAAAAAAAGCCTAATAAAAATAAAAACTAAGTTTAAAAGAGCATAGTAAAATCTTAACCTAAGATTATTTTAGAAAACCTTAGTCGTTCCTCATGTTTCAATAAGAGAATGGGTAAATAAAAAAATCCGAAAAAGTGAAGAAAAAAAAAGGCATGAACTCCTTGCATAGCCCTTTTTAAAAATAATAATAATAATAATAAAATTCTTGCATAGCTAAAGGTTCTTCTTTCGATACCCATTTATAAAAAGGACTTTAGATAATTTGGGAAACTTTTATTTTTGAGTTTTATAAGATATTTTAGCTATGCTTGAGTTTTGTGAGACATTTATGTTGTGATTGGTTAAATACATGGTGAAATTGGTTAGGCACGAAGAAGTGCAAAAACCATAACAATTTCACAAAAGTCAACATGTGAGAGTTGGCTTTAATTATAGGCATTTACAAATAATCTTTTTTGGATCCAAAAAGTTTCTTTGGAGTATATGAGAGTACTAAAAAAGTTTGGGAGAATTTGGGGACATTTTGAGACAAATTTTGGAGCGTCAATACAGAGGCGTCGGTGGCGTCGTATGGACAAAATTTCATAGACCAGGCGACACGTCGCCTGGCAAGCGATACATCGCCTGGGCCATCTGTATGTGTCCGTACAATGACGTGTTTTCGCTCAAAAATTCAAATTAAAATGCTCTAATCTCATTGGTTAAGACTAATGAGGTTCATATACTATTTAAAGGGTTCATTTGAGTTAATTGGTGACTTGATCACTTACCTCTCTCTCTAAAAAAAAAGAACTCTCTCTAGCTTTCAAGATTACTAGTTTCCTCCAATATCTTCATCAAGAAAGCTAGACTTGTATGAAGGATCAAGGCTTGTGAATCCCAATCTCATTCAATTGTAGTAGCTTCAAGAAATTTCAAGGAGAAGGCTAGGAATAGAGCTTTTTGGACAACAAACCTACATTTGTGTCAAGCCTTATCACCTTTGTGTTTCACATAAAATCAGAACTTTATGATTTTGTGTGTGAAGATTGTTCTTCAAGAAAGGTCCACTCTACACTTTTTTTTCCTTTGTGTTTATGTAATTTATGATTATCTTATATAGTTAGATTGCTTGTTGTTTATGCTTTGAGTTGTAATACAAAACCAATGTTGATTAAGCCTAATCTCCATCAGTAAAAAATCTTTATCACTTAACCTTTTTTTGTATCAAAGTTTGTCTATCTCTAAGGTTCTCTACTAACCAAATCCATGGAAGAAAGCTCCTCAATCTCAGCTCTCATGTTCATGTCTCAAGAACTAGTAATACTAGATAGGTTTGATGGCTCAAATTTTGTAAGATGGAAAGATAAGATCCTCACAACTTTGAAAGTGCACTACATCCTTGACAAAGATTTGAAGACTTTGGAGCCCCCAAAGGATGATGATTCTCAAGATGTGATCAAAGAAATGAAGAAAATGGAAGAGGGTGAACTCATTTGTAGAGGCCACAATACTCAATGCTTTGTCGGATCATCTCTATGATCTCTTCACAAACACTACATCAACAAATGAGATATGGGAAGCTCTGAAGCATAAATACAAAATCGACGAAGAAGGTACCAAGAAATTCCATATCACTCAATACATGAAATTTAAATTCTTTGATGCCAAACCCTTACTCCCCCAAGTACATGATCTTAAAGTTATTGTGAATAAGTTGTCTACTCTTAGGATAACACTGCCAGAACCCTTCATTGTGGGAGGGATTATAGCTAAACTACATCCATCTTGGAGAAGTTATAAAAAGAAGATCCTCGACAAGAATGAAGATATATCTTTGGAAGAGATCTTAAAGCACCTAAGGATTGAAGAGGAGTCTTGTTCTAGAGACAAGTGCTTAGATGTAATGCCCTGGTTAGCCAAAACCGTTACACTGTATGTTTAAAATAGTGCTTAACTCGCTAAGCGAGTTATTTGGACTTCAATGTGTAATTAAAGTCTAGATCAAGCTTAGGTATTAAAAATTTTGGTCAACGAAATAATTATTTTTCATTAAAATATTAAGTTTATACACGAGATCCCAAAAAGTGTTACAGACTGATAAAAGACAAATGGAATACAAATTAGCCGTCCTAAGTGGCAAAACAGGGTTCAACCCAAGTTCCTCCCAGGCTATCCCGTGCATGGCAGTCGAGTAGGCATCATATGTACACACCACCCCTAAAGCTCTCCAACTCATGGGTGGTCTGAATTTCCATATCCCTTACCTACACCACATAACACCTGTGAGCCAAGCCTAAAATAGAAAACTTAAATCAATAGGTACAAAAGAGCAACATCATAGAAACAGTAAACTTAAATCAATAAATTCAATCATCAACAGGGTATACGAAATAAGCTTAGCAGTAGTAATCTGCTCAATCAAACACATAATCCAGTCTCAACAATCAATATAGTTAGTTAAGTGTAATCGACACTTCTATTTATTTGTATAACATTTAGGCCCGATGCCCTTAGGTCGATTCCTTTGGTCTTATAGCCGACCTCTACATGCTTAGGCCGGGTTACATTCCGCACGCTTGCTATTGCCCCCGGCTTCCTTAGGCCGACCTTTAGAATAGATATAATCACATATATATTGCACAACACGCAATCAGATGCATCATATACAAGCATGCCCTACCGTATATTCTCAAATAAATTTATAGCCATATTCTCAATATAGTCATAGTCATACTCATATTTATTAACAAGAGTTTGAGCCCCAATCGAAACCTGGATGCATTTTTCTTACCTCGTGTCTCGAGCAGCTAGCATATGGCAATCTCGAGCACGATCCCTATCCCTGAGCCCTAGTGGTGGTAGCCTCTGGGATCTCGAATTCTACTCAAGTGAGTAGTAGAATCCTTCTTGAGCCTTTAGGTTTTAGTTCCCGAGCAAAAAAAACCTTAATTGGCCAATGTTCCCTATTTTAAGTCGTGGCACTCCTCAGAGGCGTCGCGACCCTCTACAAGTCAGAGAGCAGTACCCCTAAATTTATTGGACACGCACTACAGCACAACCCACCCAGCGTCGCAGTGCTAAGGCGGTTCAGTGAACCCCTTAGGGCTCTAAGTTCATGTGGGCTGCGACGCTCCAAGAACAGCGCTGCGACACAACCCCATGAACCCTGAATTCCTAGAACTTTTCCTGCATTTTTCCCTGAGCTAAAATCATCAAACTTCACCCCAACATGAACCAAAACCATGATTGAACCCCAATCCCTCAATACTACACCTAAGGCAACACAAAGACAACAACAACTAAGCTAAAACTCTATAATAGCTCAAAATTCACCCCTTGAGTTCAAAACTCAAGAGCACCAAAGTAAACAAATAAAAAACCTAATCAAAAACAGAATTGAAGCTTACCTCAATGAGAATCACGACCCTTGAGCTAAACCTTAATCAATCCCAGCTCCAACCTTCAATTTCCTAAGCCAAACTCCTCCAAAATGTATCAAACCCCAACTAAGTGTCAAGGGAGGGAGAGAAACATGAGAGGGAGGGAGTAGTTTACTGAGAGTGCTTGTTCTACTTATTTCTAGGCTTCCTAAGTCCCTAGAAAGCTAAGGCAGTCAAAGACTAGGGAAGAGACTAAAATGTCCCTAGCCTTTACCTTGATTCCCTCACGCCCCCAAGGGCAAAACCATCCATGTACCATATTTCCCGCTAATCCTCCAGTGGCCCTATAAATCCCTGATCAATCCTGACAAACCCCATTAATCCAAATAACTGCCTGTCACCCGATAAATCCCAAATACGCAATAGGTTTCCCAAAATACCCCTAGGCTCACACCGAGCTGAGTATTTAACCCTGTTGGGACTATTCTGCTAATCTGCTCACTAGGATCGCCTCGGACCACACATCTCAAATATATCCCCATAACACTGAGGTCTCACTCATAATGCATACCTAATCAAAATATTGTAGAGTCCCAGAATGTTTACTTAGCTAGTTAGATAGTAGCAGTATTAGTAATAGCTAGTAATAGTTATAGTATGTTTATTACTGTGGCTTTTGGTTCAAGCCGGGACTTAGTTGAACACTCGTAGCAACACTTATAGATTTTATAATTTTAACCTATAGTTTAAGAATATTAATTATAACATAAGGTTTGATTAATATAGCCGATTATAAAGATGTCATTTATTATACTATAAGGTTTAGATAGGATTAATAAGAACATGACACTTGTCGTGTGCAGGTTTATTTAAGGATTTAACTATAGTTTAAATAGAAAGAAAGCTCTAGAACCTTCCAAGACCATTAAGACCATGACATTTGTCACAACCTTGTTTATTTGAGGATTTAAGTATTTTTAAGTGGATAATTCAGAAATAGAGGTTTCTAGAAGCTTTAGACCCTTCCAGAACCTGCTAGAATCTCGTATTACTCAGTCAAACATGTTTAATCATTTCAAATTAATCTAATAATGTGCAATTACGTGTTTGAAATATTCACGTATGCCGATATATCATAGCCTAGGAGCCGATGTATCGCCACACGAGGAATATGAAAAACACGTGAACTTCGAACAAACGTATCAACGAACCCTCGGGATATAAGCCCAGGTGATATATCGCCTACAATGGGCGATATATCGACTCTAGAGTTATATTTTCAAATGTTTTTGAAGCCGAGCTCAATTTATTCCTTAAGCTCTTGACAAGTCTCTGAACATTTTGATCGAGTCTTAAGCCTCTATTGAACGAATATTCAAATATTTTTCAATTAATATTCATTATTTTTATTCAAGCTAAAAGAAGATCTTTTCACACCTTAAACTCTATAAATAGGAGCTAGTACCCAGCCATTTCTCTCATTCTTCAAGCTGTGTTCAGAGCCTTCAAGCTGCTAGGTTTACTATAGAGTGATAAACACTTGGGTTGGGTTATAAGCTTTATCATCTTAAGCTTTATAAACACTTGGGAAGTAAGATAATAGTGTGTTTTTCTATATCGAGGTGTAGTTTGGTTCTAGTACATTAAAAGGTATTCCTAATCTTAAGTTCATTTCTGTATGTTTCCTTAGTTTCCTTTAGTTTTCTTTACTCAAATCCTAACTCAATGTTTTCCATTCTGGGTTAGGTATATAAGTTCTTTGAACTTAAGGTTTCCTTTCGGTAATCTCTCTTGGTGGTTTAGTTCATTTCTTTATCATCTCTTTCTTTAGAAATACTCACTCTCTTATTGTTGGTTTTAGGAGTGTTCCAAAATCCCGTCCTTGTTCTCATATCCCAGTTTTGGTAAGATGTGAATGCCAAAAATTGACCAAAGCCATAGTCAACACTCAAGAGAAAAATTGATGGTTACCCTCATTAGCCTCGGGCACACAAAGCAGCACCAATATGTTGCCCCACGCGAGACCTATGTCTCATAGGAGGCCTTAGTGAAAATGCCCAGAAGGACCCAAGGGCCTCGCTATGCGAGGCTGCCCTTCCCTCACGCGTGCCTGCCAAGGCAACAAGGGCCTCACTATGCGAGGCTGCCCTTCCCCCGCGCGCACCTGCCAAGGCCACAAAGGCCTCGCTATGCAAGGTTGCCCTTCCCCTGCGTGCGCCTGCCAAGGCCACAAGGGCCTCGCTATGTGAGGCTGTCCTTCCCCCGTGCGTGCCTGCCAGGCCACAAGGGCCTCGCTATGCGAGGAAACCCTTCCCCCGCACGCGCCATCCAAGGCCACAAGGGCCTCACTATGCGAGGCTTCTCTTCCCTCACCCGCTCGCCTCGTGACCCAGATGCGTGCCAACGCCTCACACAGCGAGACACACCTCACCACGCCCGTGTGCATCTCGCGAGGTATGACCATGCTAAGGAGCCTCGCGCCACCACTGTCTCGTGGCCCTCATGCAACCCTATCACGCCTTATGAGACCCATCCCCGAGCCTCGTGAATGCCCGGGTCACGCATGGGTACTCACTTAGGCACCAAGGGTCTCGCATTGTAAGACCCATCCCCGAGCCTCATGAATGCCTGGGTCACACATGGGTACTCACTTAGGCACCAAGGGCTCACCTTGTGAGATCCATCCCCGAGCCTCGTGAATGCCCAAGTCACGCCTAGATACTTGCTTAGGCGCCAAGGGTCTCGCCTTGTGAGACCCATCCCCAAGCCTTGTACATGCCTATTTCCAGGCCTCGTACCTAGAGGTAAGGACATGATAAAAGAAGTATGGATCAACACTTACTAAAATATAAAGAAACCTAGAGATGATATTTAGGTAAGGGGGACCACTAGGAATGAGATAAATGTACAAGCACGGGATGTACAACCCTGAAAAAGGGCAAAGGCATGACTCTGACATCCGTATCCTACAAGTAGTGGAGGTACGGATTTGTACAGAGAGTGGAAGCACTGCATGCATACCTTTGACTATGTACCAGGCCAACACCATATCCTTCTGCTCCACCACGACCTGTGCCACTACCTTGTCAATGTACCTATGTACAATCTTGTCCCCAGGGACCACAATGTATGGGGAGCCATTAGAGCTCAAGTATAAATAGATCATCGCCCCTCCAGAAAGGGTGTTGGAAAATTCATTGTATGCTGAGGCTGTTAAGCAATATACGAATTTTACTCCATTGGAGTTCTGCATATTTACTCTTTCAAGTTCTCTCAATCTTCTTCTAAGATATCTTTGGCAATACTGTAACGACCCAAATTTACTAATAAGGCTTAAGGGCCTTGATTAGTGTGTCGGGAGGGCATAACTGGATTATATGTGATTTAATGATTAAAAGCATGTTATATGATTATTTGAATATCTGTGATGCATGAGTATGTGTAATAGTATGCATGTAGGCCCTGACTAGGTTAGAAGGGCATAATCGTAATTTTGTCCTGCTGAGGGCATAACTGTATATATTTGTGATAAATTGATGAGACCACATTATTATGTGGATATATTTGTAATCTATGACTCGAGACGATCCTAGTGAGCGGTTCAGCAAAAAAGTCATGGCGGGGATTTATACCCGGCTCGGGACGACCTTGGGGGTATTTATGGGAATTTAGAGAATATATTAGAGTCTATTTTGATATTGGGGAATATAATTGGTGATTAGTTAGGTGTCGGGAAGTAAGCGGTAAATATTAGAGACATTCGAGGAATTAGCGGGAATTAGGTGTAATGACCAAAATGCCCCTAGGTTGATTTAAAGGTTTAGGAATAAAGGGGGGGAAAATTGGTCATTTGGCTTTTAAGGGATAAGAGTTAAATTGCTTTATGCCTTAGTGGAAAGTCTAGAATCTGAAGGAAGTTAAAAGAAAAGAAGAAGAAAAAGAAAGAAGGAAAGGAAGGAAAGGGAAAGAAGGGAAAAGCAGGGCAATTTTTCAAGAATGGTTTGGGACTTCTCCATCACTTTCTTCTGGAGATTTGGGGCTAAAATACAAAGGAGCTTTAGGCTGAGATATTGTGCACTTAGGGTCTTGATCAGGTTGGGGAAACTAGCTGAGATTGCTCATCAATTGAGGTAAGATTTTGAGGTTAATATCCAGTTCATAGTATTGGTGTTGAATCGGTTTTCTAAGCTGACTTTTGTGGGAATTCTAGAGAGTTGGAGCTGAAGCTTTGAGGAGATGAAGGCTAAACTAGTGTGGAGTATAACCTAAGTTGAGCTCATCCATCAAAGGTAAGAAACTCTTGTTTAAGTTTTGTGATTTCTGTGGTTTTGTTGAGATTTTGAGCTCTAGGGTCAGCCATGGTGAATTTTGTGTTTTGGGGTGCATGTGATTGAATTTCTTGTGGTTGGGACTTATGGGATGAGTTGAGGATGTTGGGAGGCTTGTTTTGAAGTTTGGTTGGGTTTTGGAAATATTTGGCTCGGGAAAATCCGAAGGGGAAAATCTGTGCTGGGCTACACTAGTCACTAGGTGCTAGGCCCTGAAGTTCTAGAGCCTCTTGGCTCTATTTTTAGCGCTTCCTTAGGGCGTTTTACTACCCTGTTTCTAGATAGGGGTTTTTGGGTTATTTTCAAGGGTTTTTGCCCGGAGGTTCGGGGTTTGATTCCACCACCCCATTTGGTGGAGTTAGGGCTTCCCGAGGGCTCGGGATTGGTCCTGAGGCTAGGATTTTTGATTTGAGGTTTGGTGATGATTTTGATCTGTGGCTGTGACTAGGTGAATGGTAAGGCTTGGACAAGATCATGCTTGAGGATCAAATTGAACAAAGCTAGTGAAATCTAAAGGTAAGAAAACTGCACCCGGTTATGTGTTTGTGATGGGACTAAGAGCTCCCTATATCTGTATGATGTCATAGGTGGTATTATTCCATGAGACGTGTGATAAACAACCTAAGGGTGCTGTAAATTATACTTG
This sequence comes from Humulus lupulus, assembly GCF_963169125.1. Classification (NCBI taxonomy): domain Eukaryota; kingdom Viridiplantae; phylum Streptophyta; class Magnoliopsida; order Rosales; family Cannabaceae; genus Humulus; species Humulus lupulus. The sequence continues at coordinate 126,771,529 of NC_084794.1, forward strand.
CACACAGGGCGCGGCTCGGCCACTGGTAGCCGAGGACAGCTTAATATTCACTGAGCTCGGTTTAAGCGGGCCAGAGTCAGTGGGATAAATAGAGGGTGCGGCCTAAGGGAGTTAACCCTAGTTATCATATGTGAATTGATTACTAATATGTAATGATATACTTGGTATGCTGAATACTTGATTAACATGTATGCTTTGACTATTGAGTACATGCTTATGCGGTATGAGTTATCTAATTGTCTGTTGAATGATTATGCTCTGTTATTGTGTTTTATTGCTGGGCCTTGGCTCACGGGTGCTACGTGGTGCAGGTAAAGGCAAGGGCAGGCTGGACTTGTCCTGAGAGGGAGAGCTTTGGGGCTGAATGTACATAGTCAGCTAATCGGCCGCCACAACCGAGGAGTGGAACAGGACGAGAAATGCTTATTTGTCTGTTTTGCCTTAGAGTGGCTAGCAATTGTATTTACATCTTAAATCTTTTGTAAATGATCCTAAACTTATTACTTTTGGGAGCCCATGTAAAAAGAAAATGTTTATTTATAAGAAATGAAGCTTTTGAGACCAAAATCCTTTAACCCTAGTTCAACTATAGTTTCAGTAACACGTTTCTAACTAAATGACTTGATTAGCAAGTCTTGGACCTTTATAAACACACAATGTAACAGTCTTGGCTATCCAGGGTGTTACAACTTGGTATCAGAGCGTCCTAGGTTTAAGGGTTCCTGAAGACTGGCTGGACATGTACATTCGTCGTGAAAGACAAGCTCGACTCAGGGTTTTTTTAAATTGTGTGTACATGACTATATGATTAAATGATCTAAATGAAATATGATTAATGATATCTTCTTGACTAATAGGGAGCATGAGATACTGATAGGGCTTGGCCCTTGACTATTGCATGATGATACTGAGGCATGCTTATTAGCATTGCTATGCATGTGAATGGAAATATTTGGATAATTGGATGAACTGCTATATTTGATTGTTTGTGAATGTTTGGAGTTCTAATGGTGGATCATGGAAGGATCATTACCCTGTCATCATAGTCTGATTGCTGAGTCGTTGATTGCAGATTGACTTGGATAATTATGCGTCCAAGAAAATCCACGCGACTAGCCGGAAATAGGTCTGAGCCTAGAGATGATGACCAGAGCCAGACCCCTCCGCCAGTCCCAGAGAACTGGCAGTAGCTTATGGCAGACATGCAAGCTCAGCTTCAGAGCTAGGATGAACAGTTCCGAATTCTGCGGCAGCAGGCTCCATCAGGGAGTATTGCCCCCATTGTGCCACCTGCAGTGGTACCTGTTGTACAGGCAGTAGAGGTTGGGAATAGGTGGGAGCCGTTGTATGAGCGGTTCATGAAGCAGCACCCCCCGATCTTTGAGGGAGGACCTGATCGACTGAAGGCTGAACAGTGGATGACCATGATTACTACCATTTTGGACTTTATGAGGGTAGAGGGACATGATAGAGTGGCATGTGGCACATATATGCTGAGAGAGGATGCCAGAATCTGGTGGGAGGTGGCATCACAGACCAGAGATGTTATTGCTTTGACTTGGGAACGATTCAAGGACCTATTCAGTCAGAAGTATTATAATGTTGCCATCAGGGCAGCAAAGGTAAATGAGTTCGTAGGGCTAGTTCAGGGCAGCATGACAATTACAGAGTATGCTCTAAAGTTTGACAGACTTGTGAAATTTGCACCACATCTTGTGCCTACTGATGCAGCTAGGTAGGACATATTTATTAGAGGGCTTAATGCTATGATAGCCCGAGATGTGAGGATTACAACGGTTCCTGGAGGGACGACTTATGCCCAAGCTGTAGAGAAGGCTGTTACTGCTAAGGAAGCAGAGAATAAGATATGGAGAGAGAGTGCAGCGAGGCAGGAGGGACACAGGGCGGTGCCTCCATATTCTGGTTCTGGTAGGGGTGGAGGCCCCAGTGATTTAAAGAGGAAGACCCCTGATGCTTTGATTAGTCCTGGTCCTGATAGGAGAGATCGGGGTACTCAGGGTGGCCGTCAGGGAGGAAGTGATGCATGGAGAACTTACCCTGAGTGCACGAGGTGCAGAAGATGCCATCCAGGCGAATGTCAGGCTAAGGCCTGTTACGTGTGCGGGGTTGTGGGACACCTCAAGAAGGACTGCCTGACAGTGAAGAAGGGAGATGCGGGGAAGGTGGACAGCTTGACTCCAGCTCAAGTGTTCACCCTGACGCAGGCGGAGGCCGAGGCTAGTCCCTTGGTAGTGACAAGTCAGCTTTCTAGTGCTGACTCTTCTTTTACTGTATTGATTGACTCTGGTGCTACACATTCGTTTGTTTCTAGTAAGGTGATTGATAGACTGTGTGGACCTAGTGAGCATTGTACTTCAGGGTTTGGGACTATTTTTCCTACAGGGGAACTGGTAGTATTTAGGAGGGTGATTAAAGCACTGCCGGTGATAGTTGATAGTAGAGAGTTTCCAATAGATTTGATTGAGTTGAGTATGGAGGACTTTGATATGATTTTAGGTATGGATTAGCTGGTTAGATATGGAGCTACTATTGACTGCAGGAAGAAGATGGTGATTTTTGAGCCAGAGGGCGAGGATCCCTTTGTTTTTGTGGGAGTGGTGCATGGACCCCGCGTACCCAGGATATCGGCACTGAGAGCCAAAGATCTGTTACAATGAGGGTGTATAGGTTTTCTGGCTAGTGTGGTGGATACCACCAGGGTTTCGCCAGCAGGGTCGGAGGAGACCAGGTTGGTTTGCGAGTTATTGGATGTGTTTCCTGAGGACTTGTCGGGGTTGTCGCCGCATAGAGAGATTCAGTTTGTCATTGAGTTGGCGCCAGGGACAGAGCCAATGTCGAGGGCACCATATAGGATGGCACCGGCAGAACTGAAAGAACTGAAGATACAGTTGTAGGAGCTTCTGGACTTGGGGTTCATCAGGCCTAGTTACTCGCCATGGGGTGCCTCAGTTTTGTTTGTGAAGAAGAAGGACGGGACTTTGAGAATGTGTATAGACTACAGGGAATTGAACAAGTTGACTATCAAGAATAAGTATCCCCTACCAAGGATTGACGACTTGTTCGATCAGTTGCAGGGTAAGACGGTGTTCTCGAAAATTGATCTTCGATCTGGTTATCACCAGCTGAGGATCAAGGACGAGGACATACCGAAGATGGCCTTCCGAACAAGGTACGGGCACTATGAGTTTTTGGTCATGTCATTTGGTTTGACCAATGCCCCAGCAGCCTTTATGGACATAATGAACAGGGTGTTCAAAGACTTTTTAGATAAATTTGTTATTGTCTTCATCGACGACATCTTAGTGTACTCCAGTTCAGAGGCAAAGCATGAGATTCATTTTCGACAGGTTTTACAGAGGTTAAGGGAGCATCAGTTGTACGCCAAGTTTAAGAAATGTGAATTTTGGTTACCAGAAGTGACATTCGTTGGACATATTATGGGTGCAGATGGGATTAAGGTGGATCCATCTAAGGTGGAGGCAGTTAGGGATTGGCCGAGGCCAAGGAACGCCTCGGAGGTGAAGAGTTTTCTTGGTTTAGCGGGTTACTACATACGGTTTGTGGAAGGCTTCTCGAAGATAGCGGCACCGATGATAGAATTGACACGGAAGAATTTGAAGTTTATCTGGTCAGACAAGTGTGAGGGCAGTTTCCAAGAGTTGAAGCAACGGCTTATTTCCGCGCCTGTGTTGAGTCTTCCTTCAGGGGAAGGAAAGTTTGTTGTTTACTATGATGCATCGAGGTTGGGTTTGGGCTGTGTGTTGATGCAGAATGAGAAGGTCATAGCTTATGCATCACGACAGCTGAAGGAGTATGAGCAACGGTATCCTACCCATGATTTGGAGCTAGCAGCGGTGGTTTTCGCACTGAAGATTTGGCGACATTATTTGTATGGGGAGAAGTGCGAGGTATACACTGAGCATAAGAGTCTAAAGTATTTCTTTACACAGAAGGACCTAAACATGAGACAAAGGCATTGGCTAGAGTTGGTGAAAGATTATGATTGTGATATTCTTTACCATCCAGGGAAAGCCAACGTAGTGGTGGATGCATTGAGCCGGAGAGGCCCAGTTCAATTATACAGTTCCACCTAGATCTCAAGAGAGTTAGCTGATGAGATGGTCAGAGCAGGGATAAAGTTGGTGGTGAGTCGGTTGGCCAATATTACTCTACACTCGACCCTGCTAGAGCAGATTAAAGAGGGACAGTTGGTAGACGCTCAGTTACAGGAGGTTAGAGAGAATGTCTTAGCGGGGGTAGCTAAGGACTATTCTATTTCTGAGGTTGGTTTGCTTCGGTATCAGGGACGGATTTGTGTTCCAGCTGATGCGGGGATCAGACGAGAGATACTGGATGAGTCTCATACAACGCCGTACTCACTTCATCCGGGTACCACGAATATGTACCAGGATCTACAGATGTTATATTGGTGGCCCGGGATGAAGAAGGATGTGGTGGAGTACGTAGCTAGATGTTTAACCTGTCAGCAGGTGAAAGTTGAGCATCAGCGACCGGCAGGGTTGCTTCAGCCTTTGGGTATTCCCGAGTGAAAATGGGAGGATATTACAATGGATTTTGTGGGACGTTTACCCAGAACAGTAGGGCTTCATGACTCGGTGTGGGTGATAGTGGACAGATACACCAAGTCAGCCTATTTTCTTCCAGTAAAGTCGACATATACTGTGGATCAGTATGTTGAGTTGTATGTGAGGGAGATCGTACGTCTCCATGGGGTTCCTAAGTCTATAGTGTCAAACCGGGATCCTATCTTTACTTCCAAGTTTTGGGGTGGTTTGTAGAAGGCTATGGGGACTCAGTTGAAATTCAGTATAGCCTTTCATCCTCAGACTGATGGATAGTCTAAGAGGACGATTCAGGTGTTGGAAGATATGCTCAGAGCATGTGCGATCGACTTTGAAGGATCATGGAGTAAGTATCTTCCGTTGATTGAATTTTCTTATAACAATAGTTACCAATCAACGATTAGAGTGGCTCCCTACGAGATGTTATATGGAAGAAAGTGTAGATCACCTATTCATTGGGATGAGATGGGTGAGAGGAAGTATTTGGGGCTAGATATGGTTTAGAGGACAAGTGAAGCAATAGAGAAGATCCGAGCTTGGATGCTCGCCTCTCAGAGCAGACAGAAAAGCTACACTGATCCCAAGCATAGGGACATGGAGTTCTAGGTTGGGGACCACGTGTTTCTCTGAGTTTCACCATTGCGAGGGGTGAGGAGATTTGGAAAGAAGGGCAAGCTAAGCCCTAGGTTCATTGGACCTTTTGAGATCATAGAAAGGATCGGTCAGGTGGCTTACAGGTTGGCCTTGCCACCAGCATTGCCAGGAGTCCATGACGTATTCCATGTTTGTATGCTCCGAAAGTACGTCTTAGGTGCGACCCATGTGTTAAGGTATGAAGATTTGGAGTTGCAGTCAGATTTGGCTTATGAGGAGCAACCAATTCAGATCTTGGATCGAAAGGATAAAGTACTACGGAATAAGACGATTCCCCTTGTTAAGGTGTTATGGAGGAATAGTAGGGTCGAGGAAGCGATCTGGGAGCTTGAGATAGCGATGCGGGATCAGCATCCCGAGTTATTCAGGTAAATTTCGAGGACGAAATTCTCATTAGGAGGGGATATTTGTAACGACCCAAATTTACTAATAAGGCTTAAGGGCCTTGATTAGTGTGTCGGGAGGGAATAACTGGATTATATGTGTATTAGTATGCATGTAGGCTCTGACTAGGTTAGAAGGGTATAATCGTAATTTTGGCCTGCTGAGGGCATAACTGTATATATTTGTGATAAATTGATGAGACCACATTATTATGTGGATATATTTGTAATCTGTGACTCGAGACGATCCTAGTGAGCGGTTCAGCGAAAAAGTCATGGCAGGGATTTATTCCCGGCTCGGGATGAGCCTGGGGGTATTTATGGGAATTTAGAGAATATATTAGAGTCTATTTTGATATTGGGGAATATAATTGGCGATTATTTAGGTGTCAGGAAGTAAGCGGTAAATATTAGAGACATTCGAGGAATTAGCAGGAATTGGGTTTAATGACCAAAATGCCCCTAGGTTGATTTAAAGGTTTAGGAATAAAGGGAGGGCAAAGTAGTCATTTGGCTTATAAGGGATAAGAGTTAAATTGCTTTATGCCTTAGTGGAAAGTCTAGAATCTGAAGGAAGTTAAAAGAAAAGAAGAAGAAAAAGAAAGAAGGAAAGGAAGGAAAGGGAAAGAAGGGAAAAGCAGGGCAATTTTTCAAGAATGGTTTGGGTCTTCTCCATCACTTACTTCTGAAGATTTGGGGCTAAAATCCAAAGGAGCTTTAGGCTGAGATATTGTGTACTTAGGGTCTTGATCAGGTTGGGGAAACTAGCTGAGATTGCTCATCAATTGAGGTAAGATTTTGAGGTTAATATCCAGTTCATGGTATTGGTGTTGAATCGGTTTTCTAAGGTAACTTTTGTGGGGATTCTAGAGAGTTGGAGCTGAAGCTTTGAGGAGATGAAGGCTAAACTAGTGTGGAGGATAACCTAAGTTGAGCTCATCCATCAAAGGTAAGAAACTCTTGTTTAAGTTTTGTGATTTATGTGGTTTTGCTGAGATTTTGAGCTCTAGGGTCAGCCATGGTGAATTTTGTGTTTTGGGGTGCATGTGATTGAATTTATTGTGGTTGGGACTTATGGGATGAGTTGAGGATGTTGAGAGGCTTGTTTTGAAGTTTGGTTGAGTTTTGGAAATATTTGGCTCGGGAAAATCCGAAGGGGAAAATCTGTGCTGGGTTGTGCTGTGACTAGCGCTACAACGCTAGTCACTGGGCGCTGTAGCGCTAGGCCCTGAAGTTCCAGAGCCTCTTGGCTCTGTTTGTAGCACTATGGTTCTCTCCTTAGGGCGCTGTAGCACTACCCTGTTTCCATAAAGGGGTTTTTGGGTTATTTTCAAGGGTTTTTGCCTGGAGGTTTGGGGTTTGATTCCACCACCCCGTTTTGTGGAGTTAGGGCTTCCCGAGGGCTCGAGATTGGTCCCGAGGCTAGGATTTTTGATTTGAGGTTTGGTGATGATTTTGATCTATGGCTGTGACTAGGTGAATGCTAAGGATCGAACGGGATAGTGCTTGAGGATCAAATTGAACAAAGCTAGTGAAATCTAAAGGTAAGAAAACTGCACCCGGTTATGTGTTTGTGATGGGACTAAAAGCTCCCTATATTTGTATGATGTCATAGATGGTATTATGCCATGGGACATGTGATAAACGACCTGAGGGTGCCGTAAATTATACTTGTGCACAGGGCACAGCTCGGCCACTGGTAGCCGAGGACAGCTTAATATTCACTGAGCTCGGTTTAAGTGGGCCGGAGTCAGTGGGATAAATAGAGGGTGCGGCCTAAGGGCGTTAACCCTAGTTATCATATGTGAATTGATTACTTATATTTAATGATATACTTGGTATGCTGAATGCTTGATTAACATGTATGCTTAGACTATTGAGTACATGCTTATGCGGTATGAGTTTTCTGATTGTCTGTTGAATGATTATGCTCTATTATTGTGTTTTCTTGCTGGCCCTTGGCTCACGGGTGCTACATGGTGCAGGTAAAGGCAAGGGCAATCTGGACCTGTCCTGAGAGGGAGAGCTTCGAGGCTGAATGTACATAGTCAGCTGATCGGCCACCACGGCTGAGGAGTGGAACAGGACGAGAAAAGCTTATTTGTCTGTTTTTCCTTAGAGTGGCTACCAACTGTATTTACATCTTAAATCTTTTGTAAACGATCTTAAACTTATTACTTTTGGGATCCCATGTAAAAAGAAAATGTTTATTTATAAGAAATGAAGCTTTTGAGACCAAAATCCTTTAACCCTAGTTCAACTATAGTTTCAGTAACACGTTTCTAACTAAATGACTCGATTAGCAAGTCTTGCACCTTTATAAATACACAGTGTAACGGTCTTGGCTATGCAGGGCGTTACAAATACAGTCTCAGTTTTCTAACCTTATATCGTTGACGAGATTTCACCGTCAACATAAGGAAAATAGGATAGAAATATATATGTTTATATGATATGTTATGTTTATGATATGTTATTTTATGTTATGTTTACATCATGCATAGTATGTTTATAGACCTTGGGCATCTGCCTTGTCTAGCTAGCAAGCCCCGATAATTTATGAGCATATGACTTGCTTGGATAGCAAGACCCACAAATCTAATGGCCATATGAATTGCTTAGCTAACAAGCCCCAAGTAGTATAATGGCCATTGTAGTAGTATATGACATATGTTTATAGTATATGTTTATGATATAGTTTATGTGTATGTTTTATGTTATTAGTAGATTTTTCCTTGTTGGGCATTAGGCTCATTCCTTTATTTTTATGTATGTAGGAAAATAGTTATCGCGGCGGAAGGATTCTTGGAAGCTTGGGGTTGTGTATTGAGGAAGAATGGATTCGATGGACTGCGTGAACGATTCGAGGACAACATTATTTTCAATTCTTTTTAATTATGTTTCTATGTATTTTTCGCACTTAGTTTTGTAACAAATTTATTTAACTTTAAGTTTATGTTTTATTTTCAAACAATGGGATCTCATACCCCACATTTATGTATTTCAACATTTACGTTAGAGTTTTTATTAAAGTTGTAAAGGTTTCTTATGTATGTTTTCCCGAACTAGTGTCTATGCATAGTAGTTTTAATGGTCCAAAGTCTTAGAATTAGTTGGGTCATTACAAATATACCATCAATGGGTCAAAAATTACAAATATGCCCCAATTTACAAAAACGGGCGTACATGAATATTTAATACACATAAACATGCATATATCTTCACATTACCATAGAAATCATTTATACTGCATAATCATGCATATATTCCATTAAGGGTTTATATCTTTTTAGACCCTGTGTTTTGCCTCATTACATGTTGGACCCTGTGTTTTGACAAATTATTTTTTGGACCTTGTGTTTTGTAAAATGGTTCAAATAGGCCTCTAAACCTGATTTTGGTGAACAAAAAATTGAATATAACAATACAGTTCTTAGGCAGAATGACTATATTTTTGTTCTAAGATGTTAGTTTGATGAATTACATAGTTCAAAAAACTTTGATCAAAATCGAGTTTAGGGGTCTATTTGAACTATTTTAGAAAATACAGGGTCCAAAAAGTAATTTTTCAAAATAGAGGGTCCAAACAGGTAATAAGACAAAATACATGGTCTAAAAAGGTATAAACCCTTCCATTAATTCCACATATAATTCTTATTATGCCCTACAAGCACAGTAAACAAGGAACTCAACCTTAATAGCGAATTCAGAGCATTACAACTATCCCCTCCTTATCAAAATTTCGTCCTCAAAATTTATCCAAACGTATCAGGATTCTATTCCCGCAAATCAGACTATAGCTTCAAATTCTAGTCCTGTACCTTGGTATCTCTTAGTAACACCCTAACTTGAGTGACAGTCTTATTCTGTAAGACTTTTCTCATTTATCTAGAATTCCACTGACTTTTCCTTGCACAATAATCCCATTGAAATTTCAGGGTCTCTTAACCCAATCAGGGGTAGTACTCCACTCCTCTTTCTTTGAAATTGGCACCAGTAACACCTTATGAGCCTCTACTTATGCTGGGATAAGGCTAGTCTATAGCCCTCGGCCTAATCCTTATCAGGATCTCACAAGTCTATCAAGCTCAGAGTCAAATCTCCTCTTTCTTTCTCAAACTAGTTTATATTTTTAGTCCACAATACTTGGAGAAGTATGAAGTCTCCAATCCTGGAACTCCATGTTCACATATTTCAATTTACGAACTCTCATGTCCTTTTAATAAAGCAGACACTCCTACCCTAAAAATTCTTAATAACTTCATCGGTCCTCCGAACTGATTTTGAACCAGAATACTTCTTGTCTCTCTTTTCATTTTCCAGAACGAGTCCTTCTCGTTTCCCTATCTCGCTATACCTTGTTCAGAATCACTCTAGTTGTCGACCGACATTCATCACCGTGCCAATCCAATCAAGGGTCCATACTAACCTCAATGTCTCAAAATCTTACACATTCGAGGTAAGATTCTTAAAGTCTGAGTCGTTCCTTCAGGTTATCCGTCTGTCTGAAGGAAACCAATAATTCCAAATCTCAATCTTATACTCATCGCCCTCTATGAACCTTTTCAAAACTTGGGAAATAAAGGTTCTCAATCTGACACTGTCGACTTCGAAGTCCCTTGGAGACATACGGTCTTCTTTCACATATACTTGTTCCTATGATAACTCGCTCACACAAACCAGAGTGTGATAATCTATTATGTCTAGTCACCATTTCTCGCATCCACTCATCTCACCTGCAATCTGAGGTGATCCACCCTTACAATCCATAACCATATCCCTCCATACTAACTCGAGGATACCCTTTAGTCATAATAGCCTTTCTGGCTTCTGAGTATCATCTCTCACTTGCTAAAATATTAGGAAGTGCGCCTCCAGGTATACGAATTTTCGGATACAACAATTATAAGGGGTAGTATAAGACTCATCCAGAATCTCCCCCTCGACGTCAACATCCATCGGATCACTCATCCGGTCCTCATATCTTAACATATCCATGCTAAAATGGTAGGACACTTAGCCATTCCTACAGGATCTTCTTTTTGTATTTCATTGTTCATAGAGGTATGTCTGCCAATTATCAATGACAGATTCTATACCAATCCCGGTCATTATCTCACCTGACTTTACTATAGTCCATCATGAATCATACAACAGGCACGAACCTTTCCCTCTCAAGGTGTCAGCCTCCACCTTCGTATTATCTAAATAATAAGGATTTCAATGTGAGTCCTTCACTAATTCTCACTAGTGCCTTTGTCTCATGGTCAATACCCCTACAGGTGACAAAATGCTTTGACGTTCATGCTAGTACACCTACTCCTTTTTCCATAGGTGTCGTCAATTCACCCTAATCGTGGCTATCCAACATTACTGTCAACTCAAAGTCCCATGTAAAGCATCTATGTTCTTATTCCTTTATCCACCGTGAAGCATGAACAATAACATTTTCAGTCTACACACGGGCGCACCCTAGACCTTGACGCACTGCACTATAACTCCACGTTTTAAGCAAGGAAAGTGTCCATCACACCGTCCTCCTGTATCAGTCCATCACATGCATATTCAATACCATGACATGCTAATCAACCTTTATTTCAACTTCTAAAAATCTGGCACGCAACTATCCATTCAAAAAAAACTTTAGGTTCCTATGTTACTTCAGTCAAGGATATGGCAGTCCTCGAAGATGCTTCAAGTAAAAGTCGATGTGCCTTACTGGTTCCACAGTGCTTCTAAACTCTAAAACATTCCTTTATCCAATTCTTTATTGTTTCTATCTTAATTAAATCATACACAATCCCATCACTTCCCATAATGTGACCTTCAATATCATCGAGAGAAATCATAACCTATCTCTTCCATAACCTAACCTATAATCTCCTTCTTATTCAGCCTCAGTAGTATTAGCTGAAATGTTTCTCGTGCTCTGTTTCTAATCAGAAGTAGTCCAAAACATTTTCGATCGATCTAGGTATGACTTGTCCAAATCATCTCTGTACTCTCTACTTGTTGAATTTACCTGGGTCGCTGGAGCATTAGTCAATTCAAGAGGCTTCACTTAAAACCCTTCATATTATACTTGGTGCGAGAGGTAATTCTTGAAATGTCTATTTGCTTGATCCTTAGCTGGTAATAACCAGATCGAGGGTCAATTCTTGAGAGCACTGTCCTACTTTGCAACTGGGCAAATGAATCCTACATTCTTGGCAATTACTTTATTTAGCTATCCATATGCGATACACATTCTCGTAGACTTGGCCTTCTTCTTAACAAATGGTGCTGACATATCCCATGCTGAAATGCTCCGTCTAATTAACCCTCAAGTCAAATAACTTCTTCGACTAAACCTTTAATTCTTTCTGCTCAGCTAGTGCCATTATTCATAGTGTCTCTGATACCAGTTCTATCTCTGCCTTAATCCCATAGCAAACTCAATTCCTTGGCGCGACAACGATCCCAATGAATCCTTGTAAACCCATATGAAACCTCATTGGCTGATCCATTTTTCATCTGGTCTAATTGATATAACCCTAATGGTACCTACCGCAATAGCTAGGCATCCCGTAAACGCAACAGGGTCCTTTCCTTTTAAACTTGGAAGTCACTATCCATTCTTACATCCCATGGTTGTCCCTTATTTGGCAGACTAATAGATTAGTGCTCAAAAATATCATTTTATTAGTCTTAAAGTTTAAAATTAATTAAGTTTTAATTAATATTTTCATGGATTTGTGTTTAATTTTTAGGAAATAAAATGTATTTTGACACAAAGAAAAAGAAAGAAGAAAGAAATAATTAAAATTGAAGAAATCATGAAAAAAATGAAATTTTTGACAAAATCAGGCCCAAAAACTGAGCCCAGCCCAAGTCTTCAGCAAGTGCCCACTCTGCCACATGGCAGCCTGCCATTCACCCAACCAAGCCGAGTCTGACGGAGTTAAGCCATTCCTCCAGCAGCCACCACATGTCCCTGCAGTTGCCACATGTGGGCCGCTGATTCGCCAAGCTGAGCCATCTGACAACTGACGCACTCCACTGATAAGCCACTTCAGAGATGCCACGCATCCCAATCGTCTGGCAGCTGCCCCCCACGCCCCAACAACACAGCTGCCACTACTCTGCCGAGCCAACCAGAGCATGCCACGTCACCCTGCTGTCCCCCACGGCCCAACACCACTTGTCCCACTTCCACAAGCTTTTGTAGCCACTTTCCCACTATTTTGTACATGATTTTACACATTTTGGGTCTTATTTTCACTATAAATAGAGAGCCAAATGTAGGAAAAAGTCATCAGATTGTGGAATTAAGTGTGGAGAGTATAGTTAGAGAGAAAAACATTCTTTTTCCTATTTTTCTTTCATTTCTTTTACACTTTTTTTGAGTGAAAGCAATGCCTATTTTAGGCTTAATTCTCTTGTGGAAAGGCTAGAGTGAAGTTCATGTTTCACATTATATTTTTAATATATTGATTCTTTATTTTGTTATTCATTTCTATATCTTTGTTACAATTAAATTTATTTTCTTCTAATATTTATTCTAAATTTATTAGTGTCTTTTACATAAGTCTTGTCATGCTATTCTTATGTAATTTATGCTCTTGATTTAATTTAGGATATTTGTTATATTATATTTTTTTACTGCATTCTGCCATTGGTATTTTGTCGCTCTAAGGTATATAATTGTAAGGACCCAACTATTTCTAAGACCTTCGACTATTAAAACTACTAGACATAGCTACTATTTTGATAAGAAATGACATATCTTTATTGAAAACCCAAAATATTGTACTAATACAAAATAGAGTAAAAATATAAAATAAAATGTGATATGGTATGGGATCCCATTGTTTACAAAACATAAAACATAACTTTTAAAAAAACTAGTTATATGTTTGTTATCTAAAACAAATTAAATACTCAAGGACTAAAAACATATCATACATATATATATATATATATCATAGCATAAACATATCCAAACATAAAAGCACATAAAATCTATCATATTTTCCTTACCAACACCGAGATATTTGAGAATAAGGATGGGACTTGGAACACTCCTAAAACAAACAATATGAATAGTGAGTATTTCTAAAGAAAAGAGAAGAAAATAAGAGAACTAAAACCACCAAGAAGAAGCTTACCGAAAAGAAACCTTAATTTCAAAGAACTTAAATACCTAACCAAGAATCGAAAACAACGAGTTAGGATTTGAGTAAAGAAAACTAAAGAACCATATAGAAATGAACTTAAGAATAAGAATACCTTTGGAAGTACTAGAACCAATCTACACCTCGATATTGAAAGCACACTCTATATCTCACTTCCCAAGTGTTTATAAAGCTTAAGATGATAAAGTTTTTATCTCAAACCCAAGTGTATCACTCTATAGTAATCCTAGCAGCTTGAAGGCTCTGAACACAGCTTGAAGAATGAGAGAAATGGTTGGGTAATAGGTCCTATTTATAGAGTTCAAGGTGTGAAAATATCTTCTTTTAGCTTGAATAAAATAAGGAGTATTAATTGAAAAATAATTGAATATTCGTTCAACAGGTGCTTAAGACTCGGTCAAAAATGTTCAGAGGCTAGTCAAGAAGTTAAGGGATGAATCAAGATCGGATTCTACGGTGTTTGAAATGTGGTCCTAGGGCCAATATATCACCCATCCTATGCGATATATCACCTGGCCCTATGTCCCGAGTGCTCATGGTTTCATTTGTGTGAAGTTGACGTGTTTTTCGTATCTCCCGTGTGGCGATATATCGCCTCCAAGGCTGCGATATGTTGGCATATATAAATAATTTAAACACATTTTTGCACGAATTTAGGATAATTAGAGTTGATTAATCAGGTTTGACTGAGTAATACGTGATTCCAGCAAGTTCTGGAAGGGTCTAGAGACTTTTATTATTGAATTATCCATTTAAAATGCTTAAATCCTCAAATAAACAAGATTGTGACAAGTGTCATGCTCTTAATGGTTCTGGAAGATTCTAGAGTTTCTAGAACTTTCTTTTATTTAAATTATAAATAAACATGATTATGACAAGTGTCATGCTCTTAATGGTTCTATCTAAACCTTAGGTTATAATTAAAATATTTCTATGACCAAAATTATTAATCAAACCTTATGTTATAATTAATATTTATAAACTATAGGTTAAACTTATAAAATCCATAACTATTGCTACGAGTGTCCTACTAAGTCCCGGTTTGAACCAAAATCCATGAAATCTAAAATACTACAAACTATTACTAACTATCTAGCTAGCTAAGTAGATATTTTGGGGCTCTACAATTCTCACCTACTACAAAGAATTTCGTCCCCGAAATTTACTTACCAAACAATTCCGGATATCGAGCTTGCATGTCCTCCTCCAACTCCCACGTTGCCTCACGTTCAGAACCATTACCCCATAGGACTTTGTCTATCGGAAAACTCTTGGACTGTAATTCCTTCACCCCTCTATTTAGGATGCTAACCGGTCATTCCTCGTAACTCAAGTCTTTCTAGAGTGCTATTGTATCATACTTGAGGACGTGAGATGGGTCTGACACATATTTACGTAGCATCGAGATGTGGAACACGTTGTGGCTATCTGCTAGAGCTGGCAGTAGGGCTAATCTATATCCAACTGCTCCCACTTTGTCCAATATCTCAAAATGACCTATAAACCTGGGACTAAGCTTGCCTTTCTTCCCAAACCGCTTCACACCTTTCATAGGAGATATCTTTAGGAGGACTTGATCTCCAACTTTGAATTCCACATCACGTCGCTTGGCATCCGCATAAATTTTCTGACGGCTTTGAGCAGCGAGCATATTTTTTCTAATCAGTGCTATAGCATTGTGAGCTTCTCTAACAACTTTGGGGCCAAGAATTTTCCTCTCTCCTACCTCGTCCCAATGTAACGATGATCGACACCTCCTTCCATAAAGTAACTCATAAGGCACCATCCCAATCGTTGACTGGTAGCTATTGTTGTAGTTGAATTCTATTAGGGCAAATACTTACTCCATGATCCTCCGAAATCAAGTACACAAGCGCGCAACATATCTTCTAAAATTTGTATGGTACGCTTGGACTATCCATCGGTCTGAGGATGAAATGTCGTACTAAGACTTAACTTGGTAACCATGGCTTGCTGCAAACTTCCCCAAAATCTCGATGTAAACACCGATCCTCTATCATATACTATTGTCTTAGGGATTCCATGCAGTCGTACTATTTCTTGGACATAAACGTTTGTGTATTGATCTACTGTGTACGTAGTCTTGACAGGCAGGAAATGAGCTGACTTGGTTAGTCTATCTACTACTACCCAAGCCAAATCATGCTGCTTATTTGTTCGTGGCAAACCCGTCATGAAATCCATGGCTCTATCATCCCATTTCCATTCTGTAATGCTAAGTGGTTGTAATAAGCCTGTAGGCCGCTGATGTTCTGCTTTTACTTGCTGGCATACTAAGCATTTAGACACATACTCCGCTATATCCTTCTTCATTCCTTGCCACCAATACAGTGCTTTAAGATCGTGAGTCATCTTGGTCGACCCTGGGTGAACTGAGTATGGGGTATTGTGTGCTTCTTCTAAAATCTTCATCTTAATCCCTTGATCATTCGGCAGACATACTTGATCCTTATATCTCAATAACCCCAGTCCTGATATTGAGAAATATGTGCCCTTCCTTTCTTTAACTGCATCCATATGTTCTACTAATGTGTCATCATGTCCTTGCCCAATTCGTATATCTTCTAACATACTTGACTGGATGGACAAGTTAGCCAGTTTACTAATGACTACTTCTATTCCGGCATTGATCAGCTCCTATTGTAGCAACTTTTCTATTCCAGCTAACGCTGCTAGACTTCCATAACTCTTCCTACTTAGCGCATGAGCAACTACGTTTGCCTTCCCCGGGTGGTATAGGATTTCGCAGTCATAATCCTTTACTAGTTCTAACCACCTGCGCTACCTCATCTTGAGCTCCTTCTAAGTGAAGAAATACTTTAAACTTGTGTGGTCTGTATAAATCTCACACCGTTCTCCATGAAGATAGTGGCGCAAGATTTCTAATGCAAAGACCATTGCTGCCAACTCTATATCGTGTGTTGGATAGCGTTGCTCGTACTCCTTCGGCTTCCTTGAGGCGTAGGCTATCACCTTGTCATTCTGCATCAGCACACAACCCAACCCTTGCTTCGACGCATCACAGTAGACTACAAACTTGTCATTGGGTGTCGATACACAAAGTACTGGTGCTGAGCATAACTTATCCTTAAGCAACTGGAAGCTCACTTCACATTTATCAGTCCAGTTGAACCTCTGCTGTTTCCGAGTCAGGTTGGTGAGCAGAGTGGCTATCTTAGAAAAGCCCTCTACGAACCTCCGATAATAGCCTGCTAGTCCCAGAAAACTTCTTACCTCTGACGCGTTCTTTGGTCTTGGCCAATCCTTCACAGCCTCTACTTTAGATGGATCTACTGCAACTCCGTCCTTGGATACAATATGGCTAAGGAATGCTACTTTTGAAAGCCAAAATTTGCACTTCTTGAACTTGGCGTAAAGTTGATGCTCGTTCAGTCGCAACAAGATCAACCTTAAATGCTCCTCGTGCTCGTCTTCATCATTTGAGTACACCGAAATATCTTCGATGAACACTGCTACGAATTTGTCCAAGTAATGCTTAAAGACCCTATTCATTAGATCCATAAACGCGGAAAGAGCATTGGTAAGACCGAAAGACATAACTGGAAACTCGTAATGCCCATAACGAGTTCTAAAAGTCATCTTAGGAATATCTTTTTCCCGTACCTTGAGCTGGTGATACCCAGACCATAGATCAATCTTTGAGAACATGGTTGCTCCTCGGAGTTGATCAAACAAGTCATCAATCCGGGGTATCGGGTACTTATTCTTAATTGTCACCTCATTCAGGTCATGGTAATCTATGCACATCCGCATGCTTCCGTCCTTTTTCTTCACAAATAGAACCGGTGCTCCCCATGGCGAATGGCTCGGTCTACTGAAACCCAAGTCTAAGAGTTCTTGTAGCTGCGTCTTTAACTCCTTGAGTTTGGTAGGTTCCATTCGGTATGGTGCCTTGGAGATAGGCTCGGTTCCCCGGTACTAGTTCGATTATAAAGTCAATTTTTCAAGTCGGCGACAACCCTGGTAAGTCGTCAGGAAATACTTCTGGGAATTCTTTTACAACGCGGACGTCTCCAACTTTTAGTGGTGTTTCCTTTACCACATCCGTGACGCTGGCTAAGTGTGCTTGACATCATTTTTCTGTCATCCTCTGAGCTTTGAGAGATGAAATAAGCGGTGTGCGTAGTCCTGAAACTTGTCCCATGAAGCATAGTCTCTGGCCGTCAGGAGTCTCGAATATCACTTGCTTATGTCTGTAGTCGATGGTTGCACCATGCCTTGTTAGCCAGTCCATGCCCAGTATCACGTCGAAGTCTTTGATCTCCAGTTCTATCAGGTCTCCTTCTAGTTCTACATCCTCAATCTTGATCAGTACGCCTCGTACTATCTGTGATGATAGGACTACTTTGCCCGAAGGCAACTCTGTTACAAACCTAGTTCTAAATCTTTCACAAGGTTTGTCTAATTTCTCTATCATTCCTAACGAGATATTCGAGTGAGTGGCTCCCGAATCAAATAATATCAAACATACATTATTGAGGATAGAAATCTGACCTGTAACTACTTTATTGCTAGCATCGGCTTCTCCTTGGGTTAAGGAAAAGACTCTGGTAGGAACCATCTTGTTGTCCCTTTTCTCCTCTGGCTTGAGCTAGGGACATTGCCTCCTTTGGTGACCTTCCTGACCACAGTTGAAGCATCCCTTGGTGTTTGCACGACATTCTCTAGGATGTTTCTTTTGGCACTTAGAGCATTGCGAGTATTCTACATAACCCGGCTTATTGCCTCCATTAGTTGTCCATGCTTTTTTATTGTTTTCGGACTGCTTATTGTTAGGATGTCGTCTTTTCTAATCATTATTGTTGCTGGACTGATTGTTGTTATAGTTTTGGTTGTTCTGACCATTCTGAGGTTGACTTTGCTGCTTAGGCTCAGACATACTGGCCTCCTCTTTACTAACATTCGCCTGAAGCCTTTCTACTTCTATAGCCGTTTCTAGGACATCGGCATAGGTAGTATTTCACGGGTTTGCTAGCTTAACCCCTAGCTCAATCTTTGGTTGAAGTCCTCTAACGAACTTGGTCACCCTCAGAAAGTCAGTTGGAACCATTTCTGGTGCAAACTTGGCTAATCGGTCGAACTGTCGAGCATCCTATGCTACTGATAAGTTCCCTTGCTCTAGACCAGCGAACTCCTCGACCCATATGGCGATGACTGCCGAATTGTAGTACTTTTTGTGGAACAGCTCCATAAATCTGGTCCAAGTCATGGCGGCGACATCGTGAGTCTGCTGAACTAAGTCCCACCATAATCTAGCATCTTTCTTAAGTAGAGACAAAATGCAGGCTATGCGGTTCGCGTTGCCGAGATTCATCTGCGCTAGGATCGGCTCCAAATTTCTAAGTCATTCTTTATCATTAGAGTGTGTTTATATACTTAGAAAAATAAGCCATCTTTATTATTTTCTAAATTTGTTTCTAATCATCCTATATGACTTAATTCTCAGGCTCGAAACTCGTCGTTGTTCCAAAGTTAACCATATTAAGGGAGGGCTGGGATCAGTAAAATCGTTCCCACTACTATGGCCCCCTAACTCTCAATATGGAACCCAGTCCATTGATTTGTATCCAACCTCACCGAACTTGGTCATGATTTATTAGATTTATTATTTATTATGATTGTAAAAGAAAATCAAACTCAGACATGTCATCAAAATAACAATGATATTTATTTGGAAAAAGGTTTTCACTAAATACAATCATAAATGCAAATATAATAAATAAAATAAATAAGGAAACTAATATATTCTAAAAATTGGGATCTTCTATATCTGATCCTTCATCTAACATATCATCATCTATCTCCTCATAGTCATCATTATCTTGAGCCTCAAAATGCCCTCGAGGAAGATTCATAAAGATTATATGTTTTTTCTCATTTGTGAATTGGAATTCCATTTTAGAAGTGAACCTAAGTATGAGAAAATAATATCTCATAGCTACCGATAATTCATCTTCATCATCTATAGTCTCCCATATATCTTCTAACGCTGCAATTACAGTAGGATAATCTTTAAAAAGTCGAATCACTAAAACATATTGCTCTGTTGCTCTCATCATGATTTTCTTAGTTGTTTGGAGGTGACCTATCTCCCTGTGGAATAAGAGTAATCTCTGAGTGATTCTTTCTAGCACTCCTACGATATTTCTTGGCTCTCTAATTATTTTCAAGGCCTTAATGGCTCGGACATCCTCATAGGTCAAGGCTCCATTCATTCTTAACTGAAAACATAAGGCTAAAATGTTAGCTAATCACATAAGCATAATAACTATAACATAAACACTTACATTGGTGGTTAGATTTGGAGCTTGAGCGTGTGTATCAAGGAGACCTTCATGCATATGGACCGTTGCTCTGATACCAACTGTAATGACCCAACTATTTCTAAGACCTTGGACCATTAAAACTACAAGACATAGCTACTATTTTGATACAATCATAAGGAATAACATATCTTTATTGAAAACCCAAAATATTGTACTAATACAAAATAGAGTAAAAATATAAAATAAAATGTGATATAGTATGGGATCCCATTGTTTACAAAACATAAAACATAACTTTTAAAAAAAACACTAGTTCAAAACTAAATGCGGAATTACAAAAAGAGACATATTTCAAAAGACTAAAATAAACATCATCCTCGATCGACACACAGTCCACTCAGTCCATTCATCCTTAACACACATTCCAAACTACCAAGAATCCTTCCTCCTTCCACATTTATTTTTCTACATCACACTAAAAAATAAAGGAGTGAGCCTAATGCCCAGCAAGGAAAATCTACACATATAAGCATAAAACTATACTATAAACATATGACTATAAATAAAAACAAGTATTACAATGGCCATCATACTTCTTGGGGCTTGCTAGCTAGGCAATCATATGCCCATAAATTTACGGAGCTAGTTATCTAAACAAGTCATATAAATTTATGGGGCTCGTTATCTAAACAAGTCATATGCCTAAGGAATATATTATTGGGACTTGTTATCTAAGCAAGTTATATGTTTGTTATCTAAACAAATTATAAGCTTGTTATCTAAACAAATTAATACTCAAGGACTAAAAACATATCATACATATATATATCATAGCATAAACATATCAAAACATAAAAGCACATAAAATCTATCCTATTTTCCTTACCAACACCGGGATATTTGAGAACAAGGACGGGACTTGGAATACTCCTAAAACAAACAATAAGAATGGTGAGTATTTCTAAAGAAAATAGATGAAAAAAAGAGAACTAAAACCACCAAGAAGAAGCTTACCAAAAAGAAACCTTAATTTCAAAGAACTTAAATACCTAACCAAGAATCGAAAACAACGAGTTAGGATTTGAGTAAAGAAAACTAAAGAACCATACAGAAATGAACTTAAGAATAAGAATACCTTTGGATGTACTAGAACCAATCTACACCTCGATATTGAAAACACACTCTATATCTCACTTCCAAGTGTTTATAAAGCTTAAGATGATAAAGCTTTTATCCCAAACCCAAGTGTATCACTCTATAGTAATCCTAGCAGCTTGAAGGCTCTGAACACAGCTTGAAGAATGAGAGAAATGGCTGGGTAATAGGTCATATTTATAGAGTTCAAGGTGTGAAAATATCTTCTTTTAGCTTGAATAAAATAAGGAGTATTAATTGAAAAATATTTGAATATTCGTTCAACAGGTGCTTAAGACTCAGTCAAAAACGTTCAGAGGCTAATCAAGAGGTTAAGGGATGAATCAAGCTCTGATTCTACAACGTTTGAAATGTGGTTCTAGGGCCGATATATCGCCCATCCTAGGCGATATATCGCCTGGCCCTATGTCCCGAGTGCTCGTGGTTTCGTTTGTGCGAAGTTGACGTGTTTTTCGTTTCTCACGTGTGGCGATATATCGCCTCCAAGGCTGTGATATGTTGGCATACGTAGATAATTTAAATGCATTTTTGCACGAATTTAGGATAATTAGAGTTAATTAATCTGGTATGACTGAGTAATACGTGATTCCAGCAAGTTCTGGAAGGGTCTAGAGCTTCTAGAGACTTCTATTATTGAATTATCCATTTAAAATGCTTAAATCCTCAAATAAACAAGATTGTGACAAGTGTCATGCTCTTAATGGTTCTGGAAGATTCTAGAGTTTCTAGAACTTTCTTTTATTTAAACTATAAATAAACATGATTATGACAAGTGTCATGCTCTTAATGGTTCTATCTAAACCTTAGGTTACAATTAAAATATTTCTATGACCAAAAATATTAATCAAACCTTATGTTATAATTAATATTTCTAAACTATAGGTTAAACTTATAAAATCCATAACTATTGCTACGAGTGTCCTACTAAGTCCCGATTTGAACTAAAATCCACGAAATCTAAAATACTACAAACTATTACTAACTATCTAGCTAGCTAAGTAAACATTATGGGACTCTACAATAATATGATAGGTTTTTAAAATTAGAAGTTAATATAATTTAATTAAGAACATATTTTAAGGTGAGCTTTATTATATATATTTTCCAACTATAATTAATGGTGTAGAATTATAGTTGAGTAGAATGAATCAATTTTATTAAAATGTACATATGTTTGCATGAATGAAACTTATGCCTTCCATATTTTCTTTCTAATTCTAATTTCTCAATTTTGTTTATTTAGTGTTTAAAAAATATATTCTTTTCAAAGTTTATTATTTCTAATTTACTAATCTTTCTTTTTACTTGTATTTTACCTCTCTATGGATATGACATTGCCTGATTACTACTGCGACTGCTTAGGAGTTTATTGGGCGATATCACTAATCCATACTCAGGATCACATCAAAATCCTCATATAACCATTTCAATATGTTATTACTGCTAACTTTCTACCAGTAATACTCTAATCCATCTCCTAGAAATTACCGATTTCCCCCGGCGGACACTAAAATCTCAACCCCATAACGTAACAATCATATAGCATGTGCCACTACAAGAAAAAATAGTATTCATAACACTTAAGAACTGCTAACCGGGAGTATTGATAACGCTTCTGAAAACGCTAACATAGCCCCTGTTATTAAAAGTCCTGTCTTTTCTATAACATTATTCGAATGTTATGTTCGATGTTATCTTAAACTATTCAATAAAACATTTTTAGTTGCTATAATATTCAAATAATAACATTTAGTTAGAGTATTTGGTTATAAATTTGAAGTTTAATCTTATACTTTTTGCATAACACTTTTCAACTGTTACATTTGATTATTTTGATAACATTTTTAGTTTGTTATATTATATAAATCATAACGATTTGTTACGCTTATAATATGTTTTTAAATCATAACATATAGTAATAAAATTTTAAATTTTATTTTGATGAGTATACTTATATGGTTTTTTTTTAATTAAAAGATTTTCATTATTGTATTTTGATAAAAAAAATCAAAATTAATCATAAAATGTAATTCTCAATTGATTGATAAACCATAAGTATTACATTAAACAATAACTAATTCAAACCATGAATGTGTCTACTTCATGAGATCTTAGTTCTAACTTAAGTTTGAAAGCATAACATAATAAAGTTTTATAATCTTGAACAATTTTTACTTCAAAAATGAAAAATAGAAATATTACAAGAAACACAAAAGTAAACCATGCGTGAAACTTGCTCCATCCTTCAATTCATCATCATTTGTGCACTTGCCTTTGTTGTGAGTCCATTTGCTTAGCTACAACAAAATTTAAATAATTAATGCTTCAACTTAAAGTTATAGTAAACTAAAAGAGTACATAAAAAAAGTTAATTACCTAATTATAACTTTATCAGCTGGCCATGCAATTATACTACCTATAGCATCTTCTATAGTAGACATAATTGTTGAAGGCCTCCACAGAAATGCATCATGCTTTCTCACAAGATCTATCCCCACTTTCATAGCACTAAGCCCAAGAGGAACATGGTGAACCTCATCCTTTGGGTCACTTGAAAGAAAATAACCTTCTGCAACAATTTCTCTAGGTCCAATCCAATCTAATATTTTTCATTTGGAGCCATTGATTCTAATGCATATATTAGTGAAATAACAACTATAATTGATACTACAACTCAAACTAATCCATACCTCTATAGGTGTTTGGCTAGAGTCAGAAAGTTTTAATGACAAACGTATGCCCCCAATCCCATCATAATAGAGAGGTACCTGCCAAGAAAGAGATGAGGTTAACCATACAATCTACAACACAAAAATTATTGGTGCTCACAGATTCATAAGTAAATTCACGACAGAAAAAAATAAGCCTATAAACAGAACCAATACAGGGGAATATTTATCCCCAAGAGATTAAAATGGCCATGGCACTCACATGGCTTCAACAATAGTTGGGTATTTTTAGTTAATAAAATATAAAGTATTAAATAGATCTTAATAAATACCTAAACTATAGCTACTAAATAGAAAAAATAAACTTCATTCACACAAACCAAAAGAAACACAACTAATTGGGCTTCACTCAAAGACACATAGATATTGAATAAAACATTTCACAAATCCAAATTTTTAGACAATCAACCCGAGCTCTGATTTAATTTTTTAATAATTGTCTACTCAAACTACTAGTCACTAATCTCATAAAACCGTATTGCATTATTATTATTATTTGAAAAATAGAGAAGAAGATAAGACAATGTTAGCAGCATATACATATGTATGTATACGTTTTAGTATTGTTATTATTATTTGAAACTCTTGTTTTAGTGTGTACAAAATATATTTAAAAAGAAAGTCACCACCCCTATAAATGTGCACAGCAAGCAGGAAAATCAGAAAAAAAAAAAAAAAAAAAAAAAACATAAATATATATTATTACATATATGGTGTATTCACATATCAACTTGATATCTTTTTGATAATTTTGTGTAGTGATGAATGTTGATAATGCTATAGTTTGTGCTAATATAACTAGTTTTACTTAGGGTTGTACTGCAACAGTGCTTCTAGTATGGACTGATGGTGCTGAAAATTTCTTTGCACAATGTGCAAATGTGGGGGACTCATCATGTGTTATGAAGTACGTATCATGTTATTTTTGTCTTCCGTAAATATATCTCTGTAAAATTAAAATATCATGAACGAACCCAACCAGCAATGAAATTCAAATAAATCACAAACTCAGACAGAATAAACTTAAGAAATTGATGAAACACATTAACGCACACATGATCATGACAATGAACTTATGATGTTTTAATACAGTTTAGTAACTACTTTCACGTATCATGTTATTTTTGTCTTCCTTAAATATATCTCTGTAAAATTATTATTGTTTAATACTTATTAGATGTGGTCCAAATATAATTATAGAAGTACCTTCATTGTAATTTATACCAGCAGCATGATAATTTATACTGAATATGTTTAATTGTAGCAGTGCCAATGGGAAACCGATTAAGATGACGGAGGACCATAGAGTAGTTAGTCATACTGAAAGACTGAGAATGGAAGAAAGAGGAGAGCCACTGAGAGATGGGGAAACACGATTATGCGGTACTTAAACTTCATTTTTTTTGTTTTTGGACTACCATAATCTTAAATAAAGAAGTAGTCACTTTTTGCCTCTTCTTCAGGCTGGAATCTTGCTTGGATGCTTGGAGACAAGTTTCTTAAAGAGCAAGATGCTCGGTTCAGTTCAGAACCATTTTATATATTGGTTCTAGTCTTTGTACTATTAGAAGGGATAATGGTTTTTGTACACAGTTATAGACAGACAGTTTCCTTCATGTTTATGTTTCTGGATCATAATTTTGATTCTATTTTCTAATATAAATTTCTAATTCTATTGTGACTATCAGTTTTTCTCTTTCTTTCCTTTGTGCCTAAATATAGTGAGGCTTGGACTCTACTTTGACTCTCACAGGATTCTCTTCTATGGATGAATATTCTGTTGAACTATAAAGGTGTGATTTAGTTTGGTTTTAGTATTTTAGCAGCTGACTATATAAGGTGTGATGCAACTGTAGTGGTCAAGATGTATATGAATTATAATGGGTTTCTTTTTATTAAATCCATAATAGTCTACTTATATGGACTGCAAATAACATATGCCCATGCATCAGAGCAATTACACTTGATAATTGAAATGATCTATTGCAACATCTAGGAACTACTATATAGGAAAAGTTTAAGCTGCTACATGTTGCAGTATCTGGTTGTTCTAAAAATTACTAATACTATCTATAGGAATTGGTTCGGTCAGCTATGCTGGCCTGTTCATTTCAGTCACTAACAACTTAACTGTTTTACTCTTCTTAGTAATGTTAGTTAATTATAATTGTCTATAAATAGACATTAAATTGTACAGGTTATTTTTAATGACAATTTACATTGTATTAGCTCTGTAATCTTGTAAACAAACTGATGTAGAAGGCTTTCAAGATTGTAATGTGGATTGATATTCAGCAATAAAGAAAGTGGCTATTTCATTCAAATTCTCTTCTTCTTCTCACCTCTGTTTTTTAATTTTCTCTGTCTAAAGTTCTATAAGATTATTCTTAAGCTATTTGATCAATTGTATTTGATTAAGGATTCACAACACTATCAGCAGAGATGATTATAGTCATAATCATTTTGATCCATTTGCACTCAATACTTGTTATGCACATGTATTGAAGATCAAGTTAAAGTTTGAGCTAATGGGTCACACAGTTAATTGTTTTATGATGAGTAGTAGTTTGAGGAGTAAGAACCCATTGATGAGTATATAGAGAGAGATAAGACAGAAATATAACATTACTGAGAAAAGCTCCTATCTGTCCATACAAAATGGGGCTGAAAATGCAACTTATTCATTATCTTACTCCAAAGGTAACAATCTCAAAACCAAATTCCATGATACCAGGTCACTAACATTTATTCTCTTCTCTTCATAGATTTTATTGGAAAAACAAACTAGAATACCATAAAAAGTTTAGTTTCTTGTGATACAAACAGAACATTAAACTACCATGTGAAAACGACTTGTCTTGACCAGGGGAAAACTACAATAAAAAATTTCAGTTATTTGTATACTTTTTATATAGAAGAAATATATTTATTATGAGAATCTCTCTAATCTTTCTATTCAGTTATATAAATATTATATTCTTAATAATTGTTTTTGATATAGTATTAATGTTTGTTTGTTTTGCATAATTTAATTGAGAATCGTATGAGTTATGATGATTTTTGTATATAAAGCTCGATCTTGACTCTGTTTTTGTTTTTGTTTTGTGGTGTGAGATATCTATCTGAGCTGCTTGCGGAGCGTCTCAAGCTCAGTCCATTTGTGGCTGTGCTTCCATATTGCTACAGGTTATTAAACCAGGGTGAGTTTAGGTTCTGCAACAACATAGTTTTAAGTTTGCCATTGTTACCCCACTTTTCCCATTAAGTTAAGGGAAATTCTGATTTTTGGGATACTTTTTAATCTTCTGTGCTCATGGGGTTTCGATAAGAGCTAATAACATGTAAATATTAGAGCCATTGTGTCTTAATGGTGTGTAAAAATAAGTTAGTGTTAAAATCATCACTGAGTGACTTTTCTCTTGGACATGAATGCACAGGTTCTTGTAAACTCAATTTTGTATTCTATTCTTTCTTTTCTTTAGGAATATTCTGCTGCATTTTTGTTGGCCAGAAATGATCAAATTAGCAACTACTAAGTTAGATAATTGGTGTCAGCACAGCAAAGTCAAGACACACTTTGTTGTTTGCAATTTCTCATATTTCATGCTTATTGATCCATATGATACTTTTTCTCATTATATACTCGATTTTCAACCATTCTCTTTTTGGTGCTTTCTGGTCTCAATACTCAGCAAATTATACTATGAGTTCATCCTACTTAGAAGGGTTAGGTTATGGTGTACGGTTTGATTCCTCATGTGATTCTACCTAGTAATTTGCTAGATTTTCCTACCTCCCAAAGATGGCAGGGAATAAGTATAAAGTTGAAAAAGTAAAAAAAAAAAATTATATATATTGAGAGCATTAACTGTCCTATGACTTATCTAAGAGGTTAGCATTTTTCTATATCTATTGTAGCTTTAGCAAGTTCATCAGATGAGAGCTCCAGCGGTGTCAATATATTTATTGTGACCACTTATATTTTGTTCTGTTGCAGTTTGTCTCATGGGTAGGAAGATCTTAGCATAAAGGGCACCTCAGATGCTAAGGGTGCCACTAAAATGTCTCAAAATTATCAAGGGCCAAGCTGTCAACCAGTCTTGCTTGGCTGGGAAAGAAGGTTATAGTGCTTGGAATATGAAGTATTGTTATTTAAAGGTTCCTTGCCTTTTATTTTAGGTGCTACTTACTTGACATTTGGAGATGCTTTGTAAATTAGATCACTCGCGGATCTTGGTAGTTTTTTCATAAGTATTTTCTTCTTTGCAGTTTGTTTTCTTTACTGGTGGAACAAAAATAAATGACATTAAAAGTTTGAAATGATTTTCTTTTCCATTGGAAGTTTAATGAAGTGGCAAAGCAACTGTTTCTTTCTTTACACTGAAAACAACAGCGTCAGATGTTTTCTCCCCATAATGGCTAGCATTCTTGTAGAGTAAAGAGGAGAAATCTATCTAATGTTAAAAGGGGAAGTTTGCCTAAAAAATATGCATATTAAAGGTGTTATTATGTTTTTCATTAAGGTTTCAGAATTTTTTTGTCTATATCATGTGAGTTACAGTACATCTTGAGAGGAGTAGTATAATTTTTTCAGGGTTATTACTAATTACATGTTGCCTAGAACCTGTATCATATTCCAATTGAGTTTTTTTTTTCCTTTTCTCATAAATAGTTCTTTTGTTAATGGGATGTTACTCTTTCTTTTGTATTTGGTTTTTGATGTATATATTCAAATTAAAAAAATTTATGTACTGGCCTTGCACTAAAAAATGTTTTACATTTTATTACCCAAGTTTTTGAATTGCAAGAAGCTATTTCTATAATTATTCTAATACATTTCCCCACATGGGTTTGGATTCTACTTTCAAATTTCTGTGGGTTTTTGAATTTTATTAGATATACATCAAATAACTAACAGAAAATCAGAAAACATTCCAGCCATATTTATTAACCAACCATCAATCATTATCAATTCAAAATATTCAAACAACACACAAGTTTTCTTCCTTATCTCGCCGCAGCACACAAATTTCTCATAACCTACTTCACTAAGACACACAAGTTCTCAACCTTCCGTTATCACCGCAGCACACAATAATAATAATCTCAGGACCTACTTCACTATGGATGAATATCTAAGATATTGAAACTCCTCTAACATTTGCAAAATATTTTAACAAAAATAAAAGAGAACATACCTCTTGCAAACTGCTGCAAATAAAGTTCCTTCCAATTTGAAATCCAATGAAGCCACTAAAATGAAAGCAAAATTACATACCAATTAATAAACTATCAACATCATTCGACCTTTAATTGGGAGTCATCATTAAAAAAAAATTACAACTCTTACAACCAAGAAACTATCCAAACCCACTATAGAGTCCTTGGAAACTAGAGCTCACAAAATAAAAAGAACAACAAAACTCTTAAATACAACGACAAGAGGCAGCAAAAGCAGCAGAAAAACTAATAGCAAAGGCCAACAATAATGCAACAGTTTGAAATAAAACCAACAATAAAAAGAAAAGCAGACACAACACACATAGAAAGAACAAAAAACCAAAAAAAGTTTGTATTCCAATTTAAAAGGATGAAAAAAAAATAAGATTTATTATCAATACAAATAAGGGAAATGATAAATCCATGAAAGTTTGTTCTATCTTGAGCATTTTCTCTACAATAATGAATACCTTGAAAGTGAAAAAATAGCCAAATGAACCAAACCTAGCTAAGATGAAAATATGAGATCCCTTTATAAATGCCTCAGTTCCCTAAAGTTGCTTGTCTTCTTTTTTGAATTTCTGAAAGAGTTAAAGAAATTTAGAAACTTGTGTAGAGAACCCAATAAATCAAAAAGTCATGTCACAATTATCTCATATTGAAAGAACAACATGCTTATAAGATCAAAATAAAAATTACATGAACAAAGACATAGATATTATTTACATGCTCAAATGATCATTGATTAAAAAAATATCAACATTCTTGTGCTACTAAAACCTCATACCATAGACAATAAAGCTTATAGGATCAAACAGGCAAAGCATATATCAAGTCGAATTGCAAAATATACCAACCCCAATAACAACTAGGACCTAAAATCAATCAAAAAAATCACAACCCCATAAAACATCCTTGGATGATGGAACCCCTTGCTGCTGTAAATTAACCATGCATGGAAGCCAATTGTGAGCAGCTTTCCAAACAAATAATATAACTTTACGAGGAAGGTCTAGTGTCCAAAGCATCTTCCACCATTTCACTAGTCCGCTAGACGAACTGGCTTGACCCAAATAAGATTCACGAATAGCGAAGAAAATTATGACAATTAACAACTGAAATTTGAGACTAAAGTATCCTCTCCCGTATATTATTGAAGCTTCAGAGGGAAAGGGGGGTGGAAACTCAGAAAACAACATGCTCACAAACATAAACTGTGAGACCATTATATATTATTGAAAAAACATAAACTCATCAACCATTCAAAAACATAAACACCCAAAGGATCAGAAATAGTTGTCCAAATAAGCATTAGCAACCAGCAAGTGTCATCAATTATAAAACCAGTCAAAAGAAAAAACTTGTAGCTCATTGCAAAAACCAGTCAAAACTCTCATCCCTTAGGCATTTAACTTAAAAGTACTCTCAATATATATAATGAAGTATCATACCAAAACCAATAATTAGTTTCAGCCCTACAAATTACAAGTATCCATTACTCAAAAAATCTACTCCAAAACAGTCAGAACGTTGACCAACCCCACTCGAGTCACCATATTTTTTTATAACCTATATCGATTTCATCCAAAGTGTAAAGAGAGAGACACCCAGAAAAGTTATATTTCATATTTCATATAATGTCGTACCTTAAAAAAAAAAAGTAAGCAGAGGAGAGAATATTACTTGAGATAGTCGGCGTGAGGCAGAGATAGAACTCCAAAAGCTTGTGATAGTCGGCGTGAAGTCGTGAGACAGAGATAGAACTCTGGAAGCTATAATCGGCGTGACTTCGTGAGGCGGAGAGAGATGAGTTAAGACGAGAGTGAGAGATGGAGGCTAAGAGAAATAGAACTCCAAAAGCTTGTGATAGTCGACGTGAAGTCGTGAGGCAGAGATAGAACTCTGGAAGCTATAATCGGCGTGACTTCGTGAGGCGGAGAGAGATGAGTTGAGACGAGAGTGAGAGATGGAGGCTGAGAGAAATTGTTTGGGTAACTTAGATTTAGGGATTAAAATTTGGCTGAGAGAGATTAGACCCAAAAATAATTCATTTGGCGCCTATATCTTGTATTTCATATGGCGCCAAAATAGTTCCGTGTTTTTTTTTAATAACGCTTCTAAATATGTGTTATTTTTTAATGTAATATATACTAAAAATTGTTGTAGTGTGCCACTTATCTATGTCTTTTCTAAGATATACGTAGTACCAGAATCATTCAGCACAATGTAAGAGATCAGAAACTAGAAAGCGTACATGTCGCCTCAGAGGAACCAGACTCAGGCTCTGACTACGTCGAGATAGACACTCGAGCTAAACACTAACTTTCTACCAGTAATAATCTAATCCATCTCCTAGAAATTACCGATTTCCCCCGGCGGACACTAAAATCTCAACCCCATAACGTAACAATCATATAGCATGTGCCACTTATCTATGTCTTTTCTAAGATATACGTAGTACCAGAATCATTCAGCACAATATAAGAGATCGAAAACTAGAAAGCTGACATGTCGCCTAAGAGGAACCAGACTCAGGCTCTGACTGCGTCGAGACAGACACTCGAGCTGGAGTCGAGCTATCTGTACTCCTTGGATCTTTCACCCTCGATTTTGGGAAATCCTTCATGATGTGCCAAATTATTCCACATAGAAAACATGCCAGATGGCGTCTCCAGACCTCGTTGTCGCCCTGGTGGCCACCCTGTATACTACAACCTCTCCTATAAGGACCAGGAGTAGTAGAGCTGTCAAAGGTCTTTCTTTTCTGGTTACTAGGGCCTCAGCCCTTACCTGATCCCACATATGGGGGTACCATTGTCTGAGCTTCCTGCCCTACGGTACTCTCTGTAACACCCTACTGCCTTAGAGTCATTACAATGTGATCTATAAATGTTCCATTAGCTCGCTAATCGAGGTGTTAGGTTGAAAAGTGTGATTAAATTGAAATAAAAACTCATTTGATAACATTAATTATAAAAGATTTGAACATTCATTAAAATCATAAAAGTTATACATTTGGGATCCCAAAATATTTTTTGAAAGTGTATTACAACTAAAAAATGTGAATACAGTCGACCTAAGTGACAAAATCAGCCATGTATAGTAAATTCCTCAAACAACCCCGGTCGTGGCAGCTAGGTAGGCCACGCCGCTCCACGCTCTCCAACTCATGGTTGGTCGATCATTCCCTTGCCCTTACTAGCACCCGTGAGCCAAAGCCCAACAAGTAAACTCAACACATAACACATCACAATCAATCCAATAATGTATAATTTAAACAGACAGCAGATTAAACATATTGCGGCCCATGCCGAACCAGGTGCTTTACCAGGCCCTGGGTTCACAGTCTTCACCAAGCGGGTGGATACAGCATCCCTTAGAGGGTCTCGGCCTAGCGGGCTGCACTCAGTGTGCTTTTGCCGTTCCCAACCCTTTCCTATTCTCGGCCTTCACTGTTCATTCATAAACATGCACACATAGCATAGTAATTATAAGTGTAACGACCCAAAATCACTAATAAGGCTTAAGGGCCTTGATTAGTGTGCCGGGAGAGGACAATTGGTTTATGTGTGAATTAAATAGTTTAATGCATGATTTTGTGATAAGTATGCTTGTATGGTTATATGAATATATATGTGAAATGTATGTCTACGAGTATTAGTATGCATGTAGGCCCCGTTTAGTTTAACGGGGTATATTTGTAATTTTAGCCCGTTGAGGGCGTAAATATGATTATATGTTATAATTGTGAGGACCACATTATTATGTGGGTAAATCTGCAGCATGCGACTTGAGGCGATCCTAGGGAGCTAGTTAGCGAGAAAGTCGCAACGGGACCTAATACTTGACTTGGGGCAAGTCAAGGGGTATTTTGGGCATTAGATGGTATTTGGGTTACCGAGTTATAGAAATAAATAATTTGAGATATATTTGAGGTTAGGAAGCTTAGGTGGGAATATTGGGGAATTTTACCATTTTGCCCTCGGGGACGTTTTCGTTACCCCGAGCCTCGGGATTGACTTAGTTGCTTAAGGATAGATAGAAAAAACTTAGAAAGTGGTGGAAACATCAAGAACCGACCCTTCCCTCTCCCTTTTCTTCTCTCTCAAGGAAAACTACAGAAAAACTAAGGGAATTAGCTTGGAACACAGAGAATTGAATGGAAGATTTGGAGGATTTACTCGGTGGAAGCTTAAGAATCTAACTAGGAACTGAGGTAAGCACTGAATTACATTTTTGATCAATTGATTATGTAGTTTTGGGGCTGGATTCTAAGAGTTCTTAGGTTCTTAACTTCAAGGTTGAATTAAGGCAGAAAGCTTGGGTGTTAGCTCATTAATTGCTTGGAGGATTCAATCTTCAGTGAAGGTAAGCTCCAATTTATGATATAGTGTTTGAATTCTGAGTTTTTCTAACTGGTTTTAGCGCTCTTGAGTGTGTGGGTTTCAGAAATTAAAATGGTGTTGTGATGAGTTTCTAGACTAAGTTTCTGCTGGCTTATGTTACTGAAATCATGCTAGAATGTTTGTGGTAATTGGAGTATATTATTGGGATGGTTATGGGAGGTTTTGAGTGAGGTTTGGGTGTTAAAAATAGTGGTTTTTCTGGCTTCAAAGGGGTCAGGCCAAGACATAGTTCTTGGTGTGTCGCGACCCTCTGAAGTTGATGAGTGCTGGAGATGGAGGGTGGGCCGCGACATGGGATATGTAGGGCCGCGACCCGTGTCAGTTTTTGGGCAAGGTTGAGCCTCTGGTTGGGGCCATGCCGCATCATGGGGGTCTTGAGCCGTGGCCCTTAAGGTCAGTTGTGGCCTTTTGGTGTTTTTAAGCGTAGGAACATAACCTAGGGTGCTCGGGATCGATTCTACTACCGTGTTTGGTGGAATTCGATGTCTCAAAGGCTAGAATCTTATCTGAAAACCTTCTTACAATTATTAATGGTATCCCTTATCTTGGTTGTGACTAGGTATAAGCTAGGGGCTCGAGAAATGGATCGTGCTCAAGAGGCATCTCACGTAACCAGTACATTTGGAAACTAAAGGTAAGAAAACTGCACCCGGTTGTGAATTTATAATGGGACTAAGGGTTCCCTGTTTTGTATGCTTTATAAAGGATGGTATTATGCCATGTGAATAAAAAGTAAACGGCCTAAGAGTGCCAGAGTTTACATTGGCGCACAGGGCACAGCTTAGCCACTGGTAGCTGAGGACAGCTTATTATTCACTGAGCTCAGTTTAAGCGGACCGGAGTCAGTGGGGTTAGACAGAGGGTGTGACCTAAGGGCGTCGACCCTAATTGTCATTTGATTTTATTATTATTATTGGTGATGGATTTGTCATGCTGAATAGCTGAGTGTTGGCTTGTTAATTTTCTAGTTATGTCTATAAACTATGTGATTAATGTGGTATGCTAAGTGTAAGAACATGTCTTAAGAGTTATCTAATTGTTATCATTGTTTTTGATAAGATGTCATGTTTTCTTGCTGGGCCTTGGCTCACAAGTGCTACGTGGTGCAGGTAAAGGCAAGGGTAAGCTTGATCAGCCCTAAATCGGAGAGCTCTAAAGGCGGAATGTACATGATCAGCTGCTCGGCCACCACGGTTGAGGAGGAGACAGGAACAGGAGGGCCATAAATATTTGTTTTTCCCTTAGAGTGGCTAGTGGTTGTTTGTACTCTGGAAATTTTGTAAACTGATTTTCAAATACTGTTTCTTTTGGGTTCCCTTGCACAATATGTTTAATTATATAAAATGTATCTTTTGTGACCAAAACCTTTTAACCCTAGTTCATTAATGGCTTCAGAGACATGTTTTTAACTGAATGACTTGATTAGCAAGTCTTGCACCTTTATAAATACATAGTGTAGCGCTCTTGGCTATCCAGGGTGTTACAACTTGGTATCAGAGTGTCCTAGGTTTAAGGGTTCTTGAAGACCAGCTGGACGTTTATATTCATTGCTAGAGACAAGCTCAATTCAGGGTTTGGTAATGTGTAAATGTGCTTATATGCTTGTGTGCTTGGAGAGAATTATGAATGTTGTTATCTGCGGGATTAATAGGAAGCATAAGATACTGATAGGGCCCGGCCTTTGACTGTTGTGTGATAATAATGAGGCATGCTTATTAGCATTATTGTGCATGTAAATGAATATTTGAATGATTGACTATAAATTGTGTTTATATGGGTGAATGTATGGATGAATTCCTATATCATGATTGTTTGTAATTGATTATGTTCCATTGGTAGATTTTGGAAAAGCTTTTACCTTGTCATCATGGTCTAATTTCCAAGTCGTTGATTGCAGATTGACTTGGATAGCTATGCGTCCAAGAAAATCTACGCGACTAGCCGACACTAGGTCTGGGACCAGAGGTGATGACCAGGGCCAGATTCCTTCGCCAGTCCCTGAGAACTGGCAGTAGATTATGGCAGAGATACAAGTGCGTCTTCAGAGCCAAGATGAGAAAATTCGTCTTCTACAACAGCAGGCTCCATCAAGGAGGGCTAGACTTATTGTGCCACCTGTAGTGGCACCAGTTATTCAGCCAGTAGAGGTTGGGAATAGATGGGAGCCATTGTATGATCGGTTCCGAAAGCAGCATCCGCCAACTTTTGAGGGAGGACCTGACCTACTGAAGGTCGAATAGTGGATGACTATGATTACTACTATCCTGGACTTCATGAGGATAGAGGGATATGACAGAGTGGCCTGTGCCACATATATGCTGAGAGAGGATGCCTGCATCTGGTGGGAAGTGGCATCACAGACCAAGGACATCACTTCTTTGAGTTGGGATGGATTCAAGGACTTGTTTAGTCAGAAATACTACAATGTTGCCATCAGGGCATCGAAAGTTAATGACTTTGTGGGGTTGGTGAGTATGACAGTTGCTGAGTATGCCCTAAAATTTTATAGACTTGCAAAAGTTGCACCAGATCTTGTGCCTGCAGATGCAGCTAGGCAAGACAGGTTTATTCGAGGGCTTAATGCTATGATAGCCCGGGATGTGAGGATTGCAACAGTATCTGGGGGGACAAGTTATGCCCAGGCTGTTGAGAAGGCTCTTACCACTGAGGAAGCGGAGAACAAGATTTGGAAGGAAAGTACAGCGAATCGCGAGGGTCGCAGAGTAGTGCCTCCTTATTCTGGGTCAAGTAGGGGAGGAGGCCCCAACGATGTGAAGAGGAAGACCCCTGACACTTCGACCATTGCTAGTCCTGATAGGAGGGGTCGGGTGGCCATCAGGGCGGCAGTGAGGTATGGAGGAGTTATCCGGAGTGCTCGAGGTGCAAAAGACGCCATCAGGGCGAGTGTCAGGCCAATGCATGCTATGTATGCGGAACAGTGGGGAACCTCAAGAAGGACTGCCCAACAGTGAAGAAAGGGGAAGCAGGAAAGGTGAACAGCTTGACTCCAGCTCGAGTGTTCACCTTGACATAGGCAGAGGCCGAGGCTAGTCCCTCGGTGGTGACAGGTCAGCTTTCTAGCGTTGGCTCTCCTTTTACTGCATTGATTGACTCTGGTGCTACACATTCATTTGTTTCTAGTAAAGTGATTGATAGATTGTCTAGACCTAGTGAGTATCGGACGGCGGGGATTGAGACTTTATTGCCTACTAGGGAACTGGTAGTTTCTAGGAGGTGGATTAGGGCACTGCCAGTGATGGTTGATAGTAGGGAGCATTCAGTAGACTTGATTGAGCTAGATATGGAGGATTTTGACATGATCTTAGGGATGGATTGGCTGGTTAGGTATGGGGCTACTATTGACTACAGGAAGAAGATGGTGACTTTTTAGCTTGAGGGTGAGGATCCTTTTGTTTTCATGGGTGCGGTATTGTAATGACCCAACTTATTCTAGACTTTGGACCATTAATAACTACTATACATAGACACTAATCTTTAGGAAAACATACATATGAAATAATCATAACTTCATTAAAACTGTAAAACAAAAGTTAAACTACATAAAATTCAGAGTAGGATATGGGATCCCATTGTTTTGAAAATAAAACATAACATAACTTAAATCTCAAATAAATTGGTTACAAAATTAAGTGCAGAAATACATAGAAATCATAATTTAAAAGACTCAAACAACTTCATCCTCGAATCGTTCATGCAATCCACTGATTCCATTCTCCCTCAATACACAATCCCACGCTGCCAAAAATCTTCCCGCCGCCATACTATTTTCCTGCACATATAAAACAAAGGAATGAGCCTAATGCCCAGCAAGGAAAATCTACTACAAGCATGAAACGTATACATAAACATAAGCTATAAACATATAACATATTCTATAAACATATATCATAATTCTAACCCATGTACATGGTGACTATTGGGGTTTGCTAACTAAGCAACTATAAGCCTCAAACTACAATGAGGTTTGCTAGTTAAGCAACTATAAGGCCCAAAACATAAAAGTATTGGGGTTTGCTATTTAAGCAACTATAAGCCCCAAACATACATATATCATAACACATAAAATCATACTATAGCATAATCATAACATATTGAAAACATAACACATACACGTAGGAGCTATCCTATTTTCCTTACCAAATACCGGGATGTGAGAACAAGGGCGGGGTTTTGGAAGACTCCTAAAAACCATTAATAGAGAGGTGAGTATTCTAAAAGAAGAAGATGAAAAAGGAAATAAATCTAAACCACCGAGAAGAAGAACTTACTGAAATGAAACCTTAAGTTCAAAGAACCTGATTGCCTAACCATGAATGGAAAACAGTGAGTTAGGAATTGAGTAGAGAAAAACTATAAAAACTAATGAAACAATACAGAAATGAACTAGGAATAGGAATACCTTTGAATGCTTCTATGACCGAACTACACCTCGAAATCAAAATACACACTATGAACCTTACTTCCCAAGTGTTTAATAAGCTTAGAATGATAAAGCTTATAACCCCAACCCAAGTGTTCAACACTCTAAAGTAAACCTAGTAGCTTGAAGGCTCTGAACTCAGCTTAAGGAAAGAAAAAATGGTTGGGTACTAGGTCCTATTTATAGAGTTCAAGAATGAAAAGATCTTCACTTAGCTTGAATAAAAATACTGACTTTTTAATGGAAAATATTTGAATAATCATTCAGCAGAGGCTGAAGACTCGGTCAAAAAGATTCTGGCTTATCAAGAGGTTTGTGGAATAAAATGAGCTTGGTTTCAAAATCATTTCAAAATGCAGCCCTAGAGCCGATATATCGCCTACCATAGGCGATATATCTCCTGGGCTCATATTCCCGAGGCTCATCGAAGTGGTCGTGCGAAGTTACTTGTTTTTTGTATCCCCGTGTGGCGATATATCGCCCCCTAAAGCTGGGATATATCGGCATACGCTAAAATATTATACACGTAATTACACTTTTTCAGCCTAATTTGAATTGAGTAAACACTTTGCTGAGTCTAATAACGATTTCAAAGCTGCTAGCAGACTCTGGGATTTTCAAATATTACTCTTAATAAACTATTCCTCAAAAATACTTAATTTCTCATTAAACATGCACATGACAAATGTCATTAACATATTGGGTCTATTGAAACCTTATAGTATAATAAATATCACCTTCATAATCAGTTATATTAATAAAACCTTACGTTATAATTAATATTATTAAACTATAGGTTAAACTTATAAAATCTACAAGTGTTGCTACGAGTGTCCAACTAAGTCCCGGCTTGAACCAAAATCCACAGTCATAAACATACTATAACTACTACTAGCTACTACTACTACTACTACTACTACTACTACTACTACTACTACTAGTAGTAGTACTGCTACTACTGCTACTACTGCTACTGCTACTACTACTACTACTACTACTACTACTACTACTACTAAAAAATTATGGATACCGGCGTCGCATGTCTTCCTCCAACTCCCAAGTTGCCTCATGTTCAGAACTATTACTCCATAGGACTTTGACTATCAGAATACTCTTTGACCGTAACTGCTTCACCCCTCTATCCAGGATGCTAACCGGTCGTTCCTCGTAACTTAAGTCTTTCTCGAGTGCTATCGTATTGTACTTGAGGACGTGAGATGGGTCTGACACATACTTGCGTAGCATTGAGATGTGGAACACGTTGTGACTATCTGCTAGGGCTGGCGGTAGGGCTAATCTATACGCAATTGTTCCCACTTTTTCCAATATCTCAAAAGGACCTATGAATCGGGGACTAAGCTTGCCTCTCTTCCCAAACCGCTTTACACCTTTCATAGGAGATATCTTCACGAAGACTTGATCTCTAACCTTGAATTCCACATCGCGTCGCTTGGCATCTGCATAGCTCTTCTGACGGCTTTGAGCAGCAAACATACACTGTCTAATTAGCGCTACTGTTTCTTGAGCTTTTCTAATAGCTTCGGGACCGAGAAGCTGCCTTTCTCCTACTTCGTCCCAATGCAACGGTGATCTGTACCTTCTTCCATAAAGCAACTCATAAGGTGCCATCCCAATCGTGGACTGGTAGCTATTGTTGTAGGAGACCTCTATCAGCGGCAAGTACTTATTCCATGATCCTCTAAAATCAAGTACACAATAGTGTAGCATATCTTCTAAAATCTGAATCGTACGCTCGGACTGCCTGTCTGTCTGAGGATGAAAAGTTGTACTAAGACTTAACTTAGTACCCATGGCTTGCTGTAAACTTCCCCAAAATCTCGATTTAAACACTGATCCTCTATCTGACACTATTGTCTTGGGGATTCCATGCAACCGTACTATTTATTGGACATAGATGTCTACATATTGGTCTACCATGTAAGACGTCTTAACAGGCAGGAAATGAGCCGACTTGGTTAGTCAATCTATCACTACCCAAGCGAAATCATGCTGCTTGTTCATTTTTGGCAACCCTGTCACAAAGTCCATAGCTATATCGTCCCACTTCCATTCCGGTACGCTAAGCGGTTGCAATAAGCCTGTAGGCTGCTGATGCTCTGCTTTCACTTGCTGGCATACTAGACACTTAGACACAAACTCCGCTATGTCCTTCTTCATCCCTGGCCACCAATAGATTGCCTTGATGTCGTGAGTCATCTTGGTCGACCCTGGGTGAACTGAGTACGGGGTACTGTGCACTTCTTCTAGAATCGCCATCTTAATCTTTTGATCATTTGGCACGCATACCTAATCCTTATATCTCAATAATCCTTGACTTGATATTGAGAAATATGTGGCCTTGCCTTCTCTGACTACATCCATATGTGCCGCTAGTGTGTCGTCATGCCCTTGCCCAATCCATATATCTTCTACCAGATTGGACTGGATAGACAAGTTAGCCAGCTTGCCAACAACTACTTCAATTCCACACTGATCAGCTCCCGCTGTAGCGGCTTTTCTATTCCGACTAAAGCTGCTAAACTTCCATAACTTTTCCTACTAAGCGCATCGGCAACTACGTTTGCTTTTCTCGGGTGGTATAAAATTTCGCAGTTGTAATCCTTTACTAACTCTAACCACCTGCACTGCCTCATGTTAAGTTATTTCTGAGTAAAGAAGTACTTAAAACTTTTGTGGTCCGTATAAATCTCGCATCGTTCTCTGTAAAGATAATGGCACTAGATTTTCAACGCAAAGACCACTACTGCCAACTCCCTATCGTGAGTTGGATAGCATTACTCGTACTCCTTCAGCTGCCTTGAGGCGTAGGCTATCACCTTGTCATTCTACATCAGCACACAACCCAACCCTTGCTTCGATGCATCGCAGTAGACTATGAACTTATCGTTAGGTGTTGGTACATAGAGTACTGGTGCTGGGCAAAGCTTATCCTTAAGCAACTGGAAGCTTTCTTCACATCTATCATTCCAGTTGAATCTTTGCTGGTTCCGAGTCAGGTTGGTGAGTGGAGTGGCTATCTTAGAAAAGCCCTCTACGAACCAACTATAATTACCTGTTAATCCCAGAAAGCTCCTTACTTCGGATGCATTCTTTGGTCTTGGCCAATCCTTCACGACCTCTACCTTTGATGGGTCTACTGCAACTCCGTCCTTGGATATAATGTGCCCGAGGAACACCACTTGCGAAAGCCAAAACTCGCATTTCTTGAATTTGGCGTAGAGTTGATGATCCTTTAGTCGTGACAAAATCAACCTCAAATGTTCCTCGTGCTCTACTTCATCCTTGGAGTATACTAAGATGTCATCGATGAACACTACGATGAATTTATCTAAGTAGTCCTTGAAGACCTTATTCATCAAGTCCATAAACGCGGCTGGTGCGTTGGTAAGACCAAAAGACATAACCAAGAACTCGTAATGCCCATAACAAGTTCTAAAAGATGTCTTAGGAATATCTTCTCCACATACCTTGAGCTAATGGTACCCGGACCGTAAATCAATCTTTGAAAATACGGTCGCACCTCGGAGTTGATCAAACAAGTCGTCAATTCGGGGTAGCGGGTACTTATTCTTAATCGTTACCTTATTCAGCTCGTAGTAGTCTATGCACATCCGCATACTTCCATCCTTTTTCTTAACAAATAGAACCGGTGCTCCCCATGGCAAATGGCTTGGCCTAATAAAACCCAAGTCTAGGAGTTCTTGCAGCTGCGTCTTTAACTCCTTGAGTTCCGTAGGTGCCATTCGGTATGGTGCCTTTGAGATAGGCTCAGTTCCCCGGTAATAATTCTATTGTGAAGTCAATTTCCCGAGTCGACGGCAACCCTGGCAAGTTATCGGGAAATACTTTTGGGAATTCTCGTACAATGCGGACGTCTCCACTCTTAAGTGGTGTTTCCTTTACTATATCTGTGATGCTGGCTAAGAATTCTTGACATCCCTTTTCTATCATTCGTTGGGCTTTGAGAAATGATATTAGTGGTGTACGTAGTCCTGAAACTTGTCCCATGAAACATAATCTCTGGCTGTCAGGAGTCTCGAACATCACCTTCTTGTGTTTTCAGTCGATGGTCGCGCCATGCTTTGCTAGCCAGTTCATGCCTTGTATTATGTAGAAATCCTTGATCTTCAGTTCTATCAGGTCTCCTTCTAGTTCTACGTCCTCAATCTTGATCGGTACGCCTCGTACTATCCGTGATGATAGAACTACTTTGCCCGAAGGTAACTCGGTTACAAATCTAGTTCTAAATCTTTCACAAGGTTTGTCTAGTTTTTCTATCATTCCTAACGAGATAAACAAATGAGTGGCTCCCGAATCAAATAATACAAAGCATATATTATTGAGGATAGAAACCTAACCTGTGACCACCTTATTGCTAGCATCAGCCTCTCCTTGGGTTAAGGCGAAGACCCTAGCAGGAACCATCTTATTGCTGCTTCCATTGTTTGTCCGTGCCCGCTTATTGTTGTCGGACTACTTATTTTCAGGATGCCTTCTTTTCTGTCCATTGTTATTGTTGTTGCTGGACTGATTGCTGTCGTTGTGGTGGTTGTTGTTCCGACTAGTCTGAGGTTGACTCTGCTGTCTAGGCTCAGTCTTACTGGCTTCTTCTTTACTAACATTAGCCTGTAGCCTTTCTACT
Organism: Humulus lupulus; assembly: GCF_963169125.1. Classification (NCBI taxonomy): domain Eukaryota; kingdom Viridiplantae; phylum Streptophyta; class Magnoliopsida; order Rosales; family Cannabaceae; genus Humulus; species Humulus lupulus. The sequence continues at coordinate 126,814,266 of NC_084794.1, forward strand.
TCTATTGCCGTCTCTAGAACATCGGCATAAGTAGTGTTTCCTGGGTTCGCTAACTTAACCCCTAGCTCAATCTTCGGTCGAAGTCCTCTAACGAACTTAGACACCCTTAGATAATCAGTTGGAATCATTTCCAGTGCAAACTTAGCTAATCGGTCGAACTGCCGAGCATACTCTGCCACTGATAAACTCCCTTGCTTCAGGCCAGAGAACTCCTCAACTCTTGAAGCGAGAACAGCCGAATTATAATACTTCTTGTGGAACAGCTCCACAAATCGGGTCCAAGTCATAGTGGCAACATCATGCGTCTGCTGGACTAAGTCCCACCATATCCTAGCATCCTTCTTGAGCAGAGATGAAACGCAGGATATGCGGTCTGCGTTGCCTAGATTCATGTGTGTCGAGATTGGCTCCACATTTCTTAGCCACTCTTCTGCCTCGAAGGCGTCTGTAGTCCCTTCAAAGTTTGGAGCGTGTTACTTATGGAACTACTCATAAACTGGCTCCATGTGCTGAACTGGATATGGCGCATAATTCGCCATTGGCCATCCCCCATATGGACCAACTTGTTGGGGTGCTGAGGCCATTTGCTATGGTTGTGGTTGCGGCAGAAGCGGAGGCTGAGTCTGAGGCTGAGCCTGTTGTCGCTGTTGCTGCAATAGTTCCTTGACTTGTTGTCGCAGTCTGGCGATCTCCGCAGTGTTGTCAATTGGCGGTGTCGGTGGTGCATTGCGGCTGGCAGCAGCACGCACTCCCCTTCTGCGAACTGAAGGAGCTTCATTGCTCACTAGAGCAGTGTTGGAGGCATTTCCATTGGTGCGAGCAGACCTTCGGAGCGACATTGCAGCAGAGTTCTAACAGTTGAGAAAAACATGTTAGAACTTTACCCTAATAGGCTCTAAGGCAAAACTTAATCTAAACAAACATAACTCGGACCTATTAATTATGACTTCTTATGAAAATTATATAAGTCTTCTTTATTATTAGAGTGGATTTCTATACTTAGAAAAATAAGCCATCTTTATTATTTTCTATGTTTGTTTCTACTCGTCCAATATGACTTAATTCTCAGGCTCGAAACTCATCTTTGTTCCAAAGTTAACCATATTGAGGGAGGGCTAGGATCAGTAAAATCGTTCCCACTACTATGGCCCCCTAACTCTCAATATAGAAACTTGGTTCATTAATTTGTATCCACCCTCACCGAACTTAGTCATTATTTATTATGATTGCAAAAGAAAAATCAAACTCATACATGATAGCAAAATAACCATGATATTAATTTGGAAAAGAAAGTTTTCACTATTTACAATCATAAAAGAAAACAAATAATAAAATAAAATAAACAATGAAACTAATCTATTCTAAAATTCGGAATCTTCTACATCTGATCCTTCATCTAGCATATCTTCATCTATCTTTTCATAGTCATCATTGTCTTGTGCCTCAAAATGCCCTCGAGGAAGATTCGTAAAAATTCTATGTTTTTGTTCATTTGTAAACTGAAATTCTATTTTTGAAGTGAACCTAAGTATGAGAAAATAATATCTCATAGCTACCGGCAATTCATCTTCATCATCTATCGTCTCCCAAATTTCTTCTAAGGTTGCAATCATGGTAGGATAATCTCTAAAAAGTCTAATTACTAAAACGTATTACTCTGTTGATCTCATCATGATCTGCTTAGATTCTTGAAGGTGACCTATCTCCCTGTGGAACAAAAGTAGCCTCTGAGTGATCCTTTCTAGCACTCCTACGGTGTTTCGGGGTTCTCTAATTCTTTTTAAAGCCTTAATGGCTCGGATATCCTCATAATTTAATGCTCAATTCATTCTTAACTGAAAACATAAAGGCTAAAATCGTTAGCTATACATATAAACATAATAACTATAACTTAAACACTTACTTGGCGATCAGATTCAGAGCTTTGAGTGTGTGTATCAAGGAGAATTTCATGCGAATGAACCATTGCTCTGATACATGGTGTAATGACCCAACTTATTCTAGACTTTGGACCATTAATAACTACTATACATAGATACTAATCTTAAGGAAACATACATGTGAAACATTCATAACTTTATAAAAAAAACTGTAAGGCAAAGGTTGCAATACATAAAGATTCGGTTAGGATATGGGATCCCATTGTTTGAAAATAAAACATAACTTAAATCTTAAAATTCATTACAAAACAAAGTGCGGAAAATACATAGAAACATAATAAAATGACTAAAAGTAACTTCATCCTCGAATCGTTCACGCAGTCCACCGAATCCATTCTTCCTCAATACACAATCCCAAGCCACCAAGAATCTTACTGCCACCATAACTATTTTCCTGCACATATAAAACAAAGGAATGAGCCTAATGCCCAGCAAGGAAAATATACTACAAGCATGAAACATATACATAAACATAAGCTATAAACATATAACATATAATATAAACATATATCATAATTATAACCCATGTACATGGTAACTATTGGCGTCTGCTAACTAAGCAACTATAAGCCTCAAAATACAATGAGGTTTGCTAGCTAAGATACTATAAACCCCAAAAACATAAAAGTATTGGGGTTTGCTATTTAAGCAACTATAAGCCCCAAAACATATATCATAACATATAAAAACATACTATAGCATAATCACATAAGCAAATAATACTATCCTATTTTCCTTACCAAATACCGAGATGTGAGAACAAGGATGGGATTTTGGAACACTCCTAAAAACCATTAATGAGAAGGTGAGTATTTATAAAAGAAGAAGATGAAAAAGGAAATAAATCTAAACCACTGAGAAGAATAGCTTACCGAAATGAAACCTCAAGTTCAAAGAACTTAATTGCCTAACCATGAATGGAAAACAACAAGTTAGGATTTGAGTAGAGAAAAACTATAAAAACTAATGAAACAAATAGAAATGAACTAGGGATAGGAATACCTTTGAATGCACTATGACTGAACTACACCTCGAAATCAAAATACACACTATGAACCTTACTTCCCAAGTGTTTAATAAGCTTAAGATGATAAAGCTTATAACCCAACCCAAGTGTTTAACACTCTAAAGTAAACCTAGCTGCTTGAAGGCTCTGAACTCAGCTTGAACAATGAAAGAAATGGCTGGGTACTAGGTCCTATTTATAGAGTTCAAGAATGAAAGGATCTTCTTTTAGCTTGAATCAAAATAATGACTTTTTAATTGAAAAATATTTGAATATTCGTTCAGCAGAGGCTTAAGACTCGGTCAAAAATATTCTGGACTTATCAAGAGGTTATGGAATAAAATGAGCTCGGTTTCAAAATTATTCAAAAATCATGCCCTAGAGCCGATATATCGCCCATGCTAGGCGATATATCACCTGGGCTTATGTTCCCGAGGCTCGTCGAAGTGGTCGTGCGAAGTTACGTGTTTTTCGTATTCCCCGAGTGGCGAAGCCCCCTAGAGCTGCGATATATCGGCATACACTGAAATATTATACACGTAATTGCACTTTTTCAGCCTAATTTGAATTGAGTAAACAACTTTGACTGAGTCCTATAACGATTTCAAAGTTGTTGGTAGACTCTGGGATTTTCAAATATTACTCTTAATAAACTATTCCTCAAAAATACTTAATTTATTAATAAACATGCACACGACAAGTGTCATTCTCTTATTGGGTCTATCTAAACCTTATAGTATAATAAATATCATCTTTATAATCAGCTATATTAATCATACCTTATGTTATAATTAATATTCTTAAACTATAGGTTAAACTTATAAAATCTACAAGTGTTGCTACGAGTGTTCAACTAAGTCCCGGCTTGAACCAAAATCCATAGTAATAAACATACTACAACTACTACTAGCTATTACTACTACTACTACTATCTAACTAGCTAAGTAAAGTTCCTTGACTCTACACATGGAACCACCAATAATTTTCTTTCTTATATATTCTCTTGGGCTACTCTTGTTGTTTGTTGTCCATTGGATGAGTTGTCAAAAAATGACTCCAATTCAAGAGATGATTCTTTGACTTGATTCACGAGAGCTGCAACTACTCCGACTTGCTGTCGATGGAGATTTTGCAGCATTAACAATGAGCTTGTTATTGCCCATGTTATGCAGCAACAACTAGTCTATGCAATTTCTCAATTGTCATATTTAACATACAATAATGTGTCATTGTCACGTCAGCGCAACGTGTATAATTTAAAATAAAAAATAATTTAAATTTAAAAAATATATATTCTTTTAGAAAAATCAATAAATTAATTAGATCACTAAGATTTATTTATTTTTTAAATTATACATGTGGTGCTGATGTGGCAATGACACATTAGAGCATCTCATCGCGGGGAGAATTTTGAGTTGCTTGACTGACAAAGTTCACATTGATAGGGGTCGTGTAAAAGGACACCAACGTTTGTTTGATGACTACTTTTCTTATCAACTGGTGTATACATAATCTCAATTTCAAAGAAGATTTAGAAGACATAGACACGTATTCCTACGCATAGTGGAAGCTCTAGGAAATCATTCGGAGTGTTTCCATATGAAGTTTGATGCAATTGGTAGAAGAGGCTTTTCGCCAATACAGAAGTGCACCGCTGCTATGCGAATGTTGGCATATGAAGCGTCTGCCGGTTACATTGATGAGTATGTTGTAATTGGTGAAAGCATTGTTGTTGAATGCCTAGTGAATTTTGTTCGGGGAGTGAATGAGATTTTCGGGATCGAATATTTGAGACGACCTAGTGCCGACGACACTCGTCGCTTACTTCAAATAGGGAAGGTGTGCGGTTTTCCAGGCATGTTGAGAAGCATTGATTGTATGCACTGGGAATGGAAAATTTTCCCAATTGCATGGAAAGGCCAATTCACGCGAGGTGATCACGGCACGCCAACAATCATGCTTGAAGTAGTTGCGTCACAAGATCTTTTGATTTTTGCATTTTTCGGTGTTCCGAGATCCAATAATGATCTCAACGTGTTAAATGAATCCCCATTATTCACTAACATCTTACAAGGGTAAGCTCCTAGAGTTGAATTTACGATAAATGGCACACAATACAACAAGGGGTACTATCTAGCAGATGATATCTATCTAGAGTGGCCTACAATTGTTAATACTATCCCATTGCCTCAACGAGAAAAAAGAAAATTATTTACCCGATGCCAAGAAAAGGTGTGCAAAGATGTTTAACGAGCATTCAGAGTACTTCAATCTCACTTTGCTATTGTACGAGGACCAACATGTGTTTTGGCAAAGAGATGTTCTCAAAGATATTATATATGCATTCATCATATTGCACAACATTATTGTTAAGGATGAAAGAGATGCATATGAGAGTTCATTTTATTTTAATTATGATGAAGGCCTCGCCGACACTCCAATGGTAGAAGTATCGAATGGACCTATTTCTTATTTCCCAGCAATGCTTCAAAGAAATGCTTAAATTCGTTACAGAAACATTCATCGCAATCTTCAAGCGAACTTGCTCGAGCACATATGGTCTAAATTTGGAAATTATTTTTATTATATATATATATTAAAATTATGTTAGATTGATTAATTATTATGTAATTTTATATGCTACTTTTAAATTTGGTGTAACTTAAATATTATGCAATATTTCTATTAATTTATTAATGTTAAAAATTTAGTGTGAGAATATTTCTAATTAAAAAATAATATATATGAAAATTATATGTGGGACCATGGTAGGCAAGCTGCCTACCATTGGACCAATTTTTTAAGAAAAATTGTCAAAATTGATGTGGATGAGAGAGAAAATAAAAAATATATATTTTAAAGTGATTTTTGTACTTTTGGCAACTAATGGGGTTGCTAGCATTGGAGATGCTCTTAGTGACCAAAGAGCAACGTCAACAGTCTGTTAGCCACATGAGATGAAACTTAACAGAAGTCTCACTTTACAATACTGTGAATAATTCGGGTGTAATTTTTTACCGCCCAAAAAATTAGGAGGCACAATAATGTATAGGTCATAGTTCGGGGGGAAAAAAATCCTAAATAGCCTTTTAGGTATATGTGTAGTTATTTTGATGTATATTTTGGGTTGATATCTAGTTTAAAATATTTTTTGTAAGTTGTTTTTTAGTTTATTTTAGGTATATGCTTAGTTGTTTTGAGATATATTTTGAGTTTATTTTGACACATTTTAAAATCTAGGGATAAGTTTTTCGAGGTTGTTTTTTTTCTTCTAGTTTATTTTGGGTTGATGCAATAAGTTGATGTCTAACGAATTTGTAATGCTTTTTCAACATTGTATTGATGTGAGGTTGTTGTCTAGTTGATTTGAAGTTGCTTTTTCAACACCGTTTGTTATGAAGTTGATGTCTAGTTGAAATCATATTTTTGTAATTATGAAACTTTAAAATCATATTTTTTAAAACTTGAGTTAGTAAAAATGACAAAAAAAATAGGGTCCGTAAAATTGTTACAAAAAATATAAAAAAAAATGAAAATTACATGTTATATGAGATTTTTAATAGATTGTGCAAAAATATGGTTTTTTTCCAAGAAAAGTTAATCTATGGCTTTTTTTTTTTAATTTCACTTTTATGGGTTTAGTTTCCCATATTTTTGTATAAAAGTTTGTTTATGTCATATTTTTACTCTTAATCAAGTTTTATTAATTTGGAAGGGGATGTTTGTAATTTGATTATTTTTTTTTAGCTTATTTGATTTTTTATATTAAATTTTTACATGGTTGTTTTGCAAATTTTTTATTTTTTTGTAATATGAATTGTGTTTATTATTATTTTTTATTTTTTGTAAACATTTTTTTCCTTTTTTTTAGGTTGTAGGTATTTTTTTCAAAACCTGGGTAAGGTAACCAGTTACTTAATTGATTTTTCAAAGTTATGTAAAAAAAAATCCTACAGCTAGCTTAAATAACATTTATCTAAAGGGGTAACCAGTTACTTGTTTGATTTTTCACATTTATGTAAAAAATAGTCTTGGAGGTTAAATAACATGTATCAAGAGAGGTAACCAGTTACAATAATATTATTAACTTACTGCCATAAGAGGAGTAACCAGTTAACATAAGAGGGGTGACGAGTCACTCATATTAGAAATGAAAAGAAACATCACATTTGAAGGGAAAAAAAAGAAGAGTCAGTATGATTTAGTAACCTAGGTAACCAGTTACCATATAGAACCCAGAAATATACACACACATCAGAATGTGAAGGTAACCAGTTACCTTCTGAAATATACAAACAAAGAACGTGAAGGTAACCAGTTACCACAGACAGAAAAAAAACAGATCTGACCACGAACCAACCTCCTCCCTCGCCTCCGACCACCACCAGAAACCCCCATCCCCTGCGCGCAAAACCCCGCCAAAAACCTAGCCATCCTCGTCGTTTTGCGCAGCTCTGAGCACCAAAAATCGCACTCAGCCCAGGTGCCACCCTTCTTCCTTGCCTCCGACCACCACCACCACATCCCTCACCTCAGCTTATCCCCGTCATTTTTTATTTGGGGGCTTGCGAATGGAATCGCGCAGAGATGCGCGGATTGAGGTTGTGTTCGTTGATGGTGCGGTTGGGGTGTTCTTGGCTGGGTTTCACGGAGGTGCGCGCCTAAGGTGGTGAGGGTGGGTGGTCGGAGATGGTGAGGCAGCCGAGTGGAGGAGTGGCTGGGTTTCACAGAGGTGCGGCTGGGGTGTTCTTGGCAGGTGGTAAGGGTGGGTGGGCGGAGATGATGGTGGAGATGATGAGGCAGCCGAGTGGAGGAGTTTTGGCTATGATGGAGATGGTGAGGCGACTAGGGCAAAATGAAAGAGAAGATGTGACTTGGCTGAAGGAGTTTTGGCAATGTTAATTACTATAGTACCCCTCCTTTTGCTGATTTTTTTTTATTAATTTTTATTTCCAATATGGGATTAGTTTTCCCATAAACTAAGTTTTTGTTAATTAAATTTTTCCATACAAATTAAAGAAAGTTTAACTCCTATATTTATGCACATTGATGGCTAAAAAGCCATATTTTTTAAAAATTCCCTAAAAAAAATGTGCATTTATAAAAAAACTCATTTCTTTTATCCAATCACAATTTGATTTTAGATTCTCAATGATAGGATTTTTTTCATTTTACTTTGGTGATAGGCCACCTAGAGCCTTCTAGTAGTGATTGTGGGCTACATTGGTTTGGGCCTTACAAGTTGAGGTTAATATGGGCTTTTGATGAAAGAACTAAATTTATGACATTTTCATTTATTTTGAAAATTTTAGTAAGGCTACAAGTTTTTCGTGTTTATAACTTTTTTGAAAAATGCGGTGAGGTTACAGATTATTCCTCATTTACTTCTTATATGTGTTTGCTGCAAATGTTTTGTAAACACAGAGTCTCCTGTAATCAATCTATAATCTTTTAGCCAAAAAAAAAAAAATTTTAAAAACCAACCTGTAATCTTACCATATTTTCCAAAATAAGAAACAATGTCATATTTTTCAATGTTTTGGGTCAATGCTTTTTTTTTTTTTTTTTTTTACGAGTAAATTACATTTTATATGAGATTTTTAATAGAGTGTGCAAAAATATAACTTTTTTTTTTTTTACGAGTAAATTACATTTTATATGAGATTTTTAATAGAGTGTGCAAAAATATGACTTTTCTTTTTTTTAAAAAAAAAGTTAAACTGTGGCTTTTTTTAAAAAAATTCACTTTTATGTGTTTATTTTCCCTTATTTTTGTATAAAAAGTTGGTTTATGTCTTAATTTTACTCTTAATTAAGTTTTATTAATTTGGAAGGGTATGTTTGTAATTTGATTACTATTTTTTTAGCTTTTTTGTTTTTTTATATTGTTTTTATATTAAATTTTTCTTTGATTGTTTTGTAATTTTTTTTTGTAATATGAATTGTTTTTAAAATTATTTTTTATTTATTATAAACATGTGTTTTTTTAGTAAAATAATTATGTAATATTAAAATATATGTGTGAAAAAAAAAATGGAATGGGAAAAGAATAAGTACAAAAATGAAAAAAAAAATACGAGAAAAAAAAACAAAAGAAATGATGAATGAAAAAAAAATACATGAATAAATAAGAATGAAAAGAAGAAGAAGAAAAATAATGGAAAAATGAAAAGAAAAAAAATATGAATGGAAAAATTGGTAGAAAAAAATGAAAAAAAATAGAATAAGAAAAAAAGCTCATATGTGTGAAAAAAGAAAAAAATGGAAAGAGAAAATAATAAATACAAAAATGAAGAGAAATAGAATGAAAAAAAAAATTGAAAAAATATGAATAACAAATAAAACAATACAAATGAAAGAAATAAAATAGATAAATGAAAAAAAAAAAAGGAAAAAGAATAGAAAATAGAAAGAAAAAAAGGATGAAGGAAAGAATTGGTAGAAAAAAATATGGAAGAAAAAATTAATAAGGAAAAAAATAACTGAAAAAATAATAAAAAAATACAATAAAATTACTTTTAAAAAAACATAACTATAATAAAAAAAAGTGATATTTTCATATTTTAGTTAACTACTGATTATATTTTCCATACTTTAACTTTTTTTTTAATAAATTTTCTCATACAAATTAAAAAAAAAAAACATAATTCTTATTGTTGTGTTTGGTAAAATTTTTGTTTTTGAATTTTTTAAATACAAAAATGAAAATATTATTTTTATTTTTGTTTTTTTATTTTTAAAAAATAAAAATATGTTTGATAACTATTTTTGTTTTTTGTTTTTAAAAACAAAAAATAATAAATGTATTTTATAATTTTTATTTTTATTTTTTGTTTAACAATATAAAATGATATGCTGATTTGAAGAAGAGAAGAAAAAAATAGAAAAATGTTTAAAAAAAATTTGAAAGTGAAAATTTTTTATTTTCAAATTTTAATAAATTTTATTTAAAATTTAAAAAAAATAATAAATAAAAATAAAGTTACCAAACATTATTTTATGTTTCATTTTCAAAATTTTAATTAATTAAATAAAAAATTATTTTTTTAATTGTTACCAAACAGTCCCTATATTTTTATATAGTATAAAAACTATATTTTTTTTAAAATTCCCTTTTTCAATTGTACTATATCTGTTGAGGCCCAAAGCCTTTACCTGGGGGATAAGGAAGCCTTTTCGCTTTCCCATTCATCTTTCCGCACAGATATTAAACCCAGCATTGTCAACTCTTTATTTTGTTGTTGATTCATTAAGTAGTGGAATCAAAATATTCACCTTAGATCAAAATATGATATAGAATCCAATAAAATGTTATTTACTTTCAGAGGTATCTAGAACTATTATTATAATTTAACAAATAAAAAAATGAGATTTAAGTACCATACATATTTTTTCCTTAGGAAAAAAAAACCTTATTCTAGTAGGGGTTTGAAATTAAAACATCAGCTCTTCAAATATATTTGTCATGTAACACATGTGAGACTTAGTTAAAGAGTTTATGGCGTGACAAGACTTGAACCCATTAAAATTCAAAGATGGTTTGCTTGTAGGCTTTAAAAGTTGTGCAAATAGCAAAACAAGGAAATTGCAAATTAAGAAATTAATCAATAGAAGGGTAGATAAACCACAATGGCTTTGAATTGGGCAATGCATGCCTACGTTAAGTGCGACCACCGAAGCAATTGTGACTGCTGTGGCAACTTGGTTTACTTACAAGGCAGCTCCTTTTGAACAAGAGGCGCTTATATAATAGACCCGAGCTTGTTTGAGCCAATGCTATTTTGACGAGTTCAAATTAATTTGTGAGTGAAATTAAATAAAGGTTAAAAATGGACCTCTACACTTAGGTTATTGTGGCTCTTAAAAATCCTTCATATGCTCCTTCGTACGAGGTTTGTCATCCACAAACAAAACATTCATTAGTCCCACAAAAAGGTTTGTTTTGGTCAATTAAGTGATGAGTTGGTCTTACAAGCTGATGTTTTAATTTTCTCAAGAAAAAACAATTGATGTTTTATTTTACATAAAACATGATATTTTTAAGCTTAACCGTAAAATTGGTAAAAGAAAAAAAAAATTGTTGTCCTATTTTTTATTTTTTTTGAAAGTGTGATATTAGAAAAAGAAAAAAGAAGAAGAGGAAGAAGAACATACCCTAATTGTCTCCCTTTGAATGAAGAATCCTTATCGAAGTTTACTCATATGATATATAGTATTTAATTATATAATGATTGATTTGTTAAAAAAAATTATATAATGATTGATTTGTTAAAAAAAATTATATAATGATTGATAAAACGTGATGATTAATAATGTTCTATTTTTTTTTAATGAATAAGACCAGAATATTTATAGTTATCAATTCTCTACCTCCCTTATCTTACAAAATGATTCACTAAAACGGCTGAATTCCAAAGTGATAATAAACTTTAATCATAGTTTGTTTGTAATCATATTCATTTCATGCTCTTTTTTAATACTAACTCTTACCAAATCTAAATTTTGTTCCTTAGCGTTTACATCCTTTTTTTTATTTAAAAGAAAAACAAAAAGAAAGACACAGAACAAAACTGACCATTATATCATATTTAATTACATCTTACTTAAAGAAATGTTTTGGTTATAAAAGATAGGATTATTTAATTAATCAACCCCACCACCACTACCTTAGATATTTCCAAATTCCAAATTTTATAAGTTTTCATGATAATAATTTTTTAAGTAGATCATTTTTTTAATTCATTATTATTTTTTAATGAAGAACATGATTTCAGATTATATAATTTGTTTTCCCACTTTTTAATTTTTATTAATTCATCGTTATCGTGCCGTCACAAATAAGAAATATCGATTAATGACCTCATGGCCGGTGAGTGGGCCCCAAACTTTCTCTATCACTTATTAGTCAATTGCCTAATCTCAAAGTAAATATATATTATAAACATTACAACAATTTGATGTAGAAAGCTCTTCATTTAAGTGAGAAAAAAAAAAAGTATATGCATCCTTAGTTTTGACTCATTGTAAGTTCTTTTATAACATTTTACAAAATACATAGAAATGCATATTGAAACTATTATTAATTTTTAATATATATATACTTGTTTAAAATATGAAAATAAATTAATAGGAATATTCTTAGTAAGACAAGAAGATAGAAAAGAAAGAATCTAATTCCCTAACCTGAAGACTCCAAAAATATCTTATATAATTTTTGGAAAAAAAAATCTTCTATGTATATATATTTATAATGAGTTCAAGAGAAAAGATAAAAACAAATAGATATATATATATATATATATATTAATGATCCATATAATTGATAAGGTCTTGTATGTTGAACCACAATACTGTACAGAAACGTGAAGCCTTGGAAGTACTTTTTTTATTTATTTATTTTTTAATGTTGGGTTTGCCTGGCGGATAATGTTTGTATGCGAATGGAATGGGACTGACCATCTCTCCACTAATTATGCACCATCCTCATCCTCCTCCTCGCAATAAAATATAACAAAAATAAAAACATAAGTGCATCAGTCTGTAGCCTTTACTTATACTCTTACACAATAGAATAACATAAACAAAAGTCATATTCTTTTTAAGGAATTATTTGGATTGTTTACTTCATAATTTGTGGTGTTTTGACTAAATCAGTTATGCTTATTTTTTTTAGCTTTTGTTACATTTGGTAAAATTGACTGTTGCTCATCACCTAACTATTTGATGGTATTATTAGAGTTATAAATTAAAATAATAACATTTCATATTAAATTACACCAATAATAAATTAAAAATTATATTCTTTTTAAGAAATTATTTAGATTGTTTAGACTCATAATTTTTGGTGTTCGGACTAAATCAATTACATTTTTTATTTTTTGACATTTAAGAAATTTGACGATTGCTCATACTTATCCACCTAACCATTTGATGGTATTATTAGAAGTATATATTAAAATAATAACATTTCATATTCAATTACACTAATAATAATATATCATATAAAATGTTATTAGGTATTATTAGTGTACTTTAATAATATTCTAAAATTTTATAAAGACTTCACAATCAGTGGTTTAACATTTATGTTAATATTATAAATTTTTAATTTTATTTACACTGATTAAGTCGGATTTTTTTTCTGCGAAATGTAGCACTTCAATCCATGCTTATTTTTTCTTAGAATTAAATTTTGACAAATTAAATTCCATGAATACATAAATATTCAACAATTCGATTCCATATATAAATAAAAATAATAATTGAAGAAAAAAAAAATAAAAAATAGAAATCTGAAGATTCTTTAAAAAAAAAATTTAATACTTTTTGTAATTTTTTAAAAGTTGACAAGGATATATAAAATATAATATACCTCCTCCATATAAAACATGTGTACATAAGAGATATATTTGGTTTTAATAGTTTTTATTAACTTTAACAAAATATTATAAAATATCATTATTATAATAATATTTATTACAAAACTATATATTTAATAATTATATTAATATAATTTCAAATTTTATAAAATATCATTATTATAATAATATATAATACATCATCATAATTTTTCTTATTTATAAATAAAAAATATTTTTTATTAGTTGATGTAACTTAACTAAATATATATTCATATAAAACAACAACAAATATTATAAATGCATTATATAAAAGTATCGTGTGTGTACAAATAATATGACTGTGTAACTACATCAGAAATTAGAATAACATTTATCTTCTATCAAGAATAATCAAATTTGCTCTCCAATTATAAATGTATGATTTAAATAATATCATGAATGTTTTATATATTAAATAATGTAATTTATGTTCTAAATGATATCATATATTTTTCTTTTGAAAAAATCATAAATAATGTTTAGGTTTAATTTTTCTTTTATGTTTATATCATTCTTATATATATATATAATATTTATTTATTTAAAATTTATATGACAATCATAAAAACTTAATAAATATATTTAACAATTTATTTAAATAAAACTAAACAAATGTGCATTGCACATTATTTGCAGCTAATATATATAGAATTTTTTTGGGTAATCACTACCGATCTATATAGATAAGTTACATGGCGGTGTATAATGTATTTACATAAGACCTCTCACAAATTTTCAGCAAATTCCAGATAATTTAAGATGCCGAAATTATGATTTAGATAGTTTATTGCACTCGCGTATAAATATTGAAATAAACACACGTTTAATAAACTGTTTGATTCTTGGGGATTTTTCACAGCTACTATAATAACTATTTTTCAGAAAGGAAAGAAAAATAGACTGTTAATTAAATCCCCTCTTCAGCTACACGTGTTACAACAATAATCAGTTACAACTAATTATACTTGCAAAATCAGTTACAGGAACAACCAGATACTCAAGACTACTTTCACTCCTAACAGATCACAACATCCTAGCTCTAAACTTCTATAAAAAGGGGGAGAAGAACATCTATTACCACACACATCAGAAGAAAGAAAAATGCTCCAAGAATCATCATTGTTGTAAGAGAGAAATCCATGAAGCTGTAAAAGAAGAAACTGAGAGATTAGAAAGAATTAAAGTGAGATACTTGAAAGGAGAGGAAGATGGAAAAACAGTAGAGAACTACCTGTCAATCTGTGACCTGGAGTTTCTCATCTCTTGTACTTGTTCTTGATCATCTTCATAGTGCAATTGTCTGTGCTATCCACTGAGGCGAGCTCAAAAGAAGAAGTAGTCCAGATTGGGGCGAACCTCTATAACTCCTTGTGTTTATTTCCTCTTAACTCTCATCTTTCTTTTCTCTGTTGATTTGCATTCCTAAGTTTGTAACAATTGCCCTAATTTGCTTGATCTAATTTTTTGTGTGGAACCTTCGAAGTGTGTTCAATTCTGCAATAAATATATTAGGGTCAAAGTTAGTAAAGTAATTGTGTTCTTGTTTTGTTTACAATGCTGATGAAAATAGTCAAATATTCTTAAAGTGTGAAAGGTCAGTTAAGACCTTGTGATTCTAATCTTGTTTTAGTGAGTGGTGTAGGGGTATAACAGGGAATCCTACAGTGGTATCAGAGCCATGTTTCTCAATAAGAAGTTTAAGCTCATAGGATATCAAGATTAAAATCAAGAACTGGAGGAAATCAATCCACAAGAAGCTGATAACAATCAAGAAGAATTCGTGGACATTCCACTAGACGATCCAACAGACTATTCTCTTACTCAATCTTTGTTTATTTCAGATTATACTAACATGAGTTTCATTAAAATTGACATAGAAAAATTTGATGGTTCAGGAGACTATCAGATTTGGAGAAGGAAAATCAGGTCTCTACTTGCTCAACATAAATTGCTAAGGGTGTTGGAGGACCCAATTGAATGGCCAGAAAATACCTCAAAGATACAACAGGAAGAACTACTTGAAACTGCTACTGGAATCATAGTCTTTAATTTGTCAGATGCTATAATTAGATTAGTTGATAAAGAGGAAACACCTACCAAATTTTGGAAGAAGCTTGAGGAACAATTCCAGCAAAAGTCTTTGACCAACAAAATATTCTTGAAGGAACGAATTTTTGGATACAAGATGAATCACTTCAAGACTTTAGAACAGAATCTAGACGAGTTCTTAAGGATGCATATAGAGTTGGCTAACTTAGGAGACAATGAGGCCCTAAGTGATGAAAATCAGGCAATCAGTATACTCAATTCCCTTCCAGACTCCTATAGAGAGGTTAAAACTGCAATTAAGTATGGCAGAATAGAAATCACTCTTAAAGAGGTGATATCAGCCCTAAAATCAAAGGATTTGGAAATGAAGAGTGAGAAACTAGGCACTGCAAATGGTGAACTAAATTTTAGCCAAGGAAAACCTTACCACAAGAAACAACACCATAAACAGAGGTAGAAGTGACAGTCGGGGACACACAAAAGGTTCAAACTATGGAGGGGGAAGATCTTAATCAAGAAGACCAGCTGACACAAAAGGTTGTTTTCACTGTGGAAAACAAGGGCATATGAAGAAAGACTGTTATATCTGGCTGAGGAAGAATAAAAACTGACAAGAGGGGCAAGAATCTGAATCACAAAAATCAGACTTTCACTCAACAAGACACAAATTAGATCACCACTCAGCAAACCTCGGTGATGGCTACGACAGTGGTGAAGTTTTTGTAGCAGCCACCTCCCTCAAGGATGAATGGATCCTTGACTCAGGTTGTACTTTTCATATGACTAACAATAAATTTCTTTTGATTAATTTCAGGGAATCTACTGGTGGAAAAGTTATTCTTGGCAACAATCAAACATGCCAAATAGAAGGTTCTGGCATAATTCGCTTTAAAATGTTTGATGGAGTGATTAGATCACTCAAGGGGTCATGTTTGTTCCTAATCTTTCAAGAAACATAATTTCAATTAGTGTTCTAGATGACATGGGTGTTGTGAGTAAGATTGAAGCAGGAACAATGAGGCTTAGTAAGGGTGCAATGACTATCATTAAAGGCCACAAACAAGATGGCTTATACTATCTACAAGGTGAACCAGTTACTCAAAGCAACAACTCCATAGTAGACTCACCCGAAGACAAAAAGGTTGTTTTGTGGCACCAAAGGCTAGGTCACATCAGTGAAAGGGGCTTGCAAATCATGAGTGATCAAAAGCTACTAGGTAAGGATAAGGTAAGTAAGGTTGAATTCTATGAATCTTGTGTTTTGGGCAAACATCATAGACTTAAATTTAAAACAGGCACACACAAAACAAAACACATACTTGAATATGTTCATTCTGACTTATGGGGTCCCGAGAAGACACATACACATGGAGGTTGTTCTTATTTCATGTCTATTGTAGATGATCATTCTAGAAAAGTTTGGGTATTTTTGCTAAAACATAAAAATGAAGCATTTACAAAATTTATTCAGTGGAAAAACCTTATTGGAAACCTCACAAACCATAAAGTTAAAACACTTAGGACAGATAATGGTCTTGAGTTTTGCAATGATCAATTTGATTCTTATTGCAAAACTGTTGGTATTCAAAGACACAGGACAGTAAGATTGACCCCTCAGCAGAACAGGGTCGCTAAAAGAATGAATAGAACCTTAATGAAAAAAGTCAGATGCATGATGATACAGTCGGGTTTAACTAAAGGTTTTTGGGGAGAAGCTGTGCTAACAACCTCATATCTAGTTAATAGAAGCCCTTCTAGTGCCATAGACTTTGAGACCCCAAAAGAAATATGGACAGGAAAACCTCCTCATTTGTCAAATCTTAGGGTATTTGGCTTGTGCAGCTTATGCACGCCAAAGTATAGGAAAATTAGAACCTAGAGCTCTTAAATGCATATTCCTAGGTTACCCTGAAGGAACAAAAGGCTATCGATTATGGGTTAAAGAAAAATCTGGTTTTAAAACTATAATCAGTAGAGATGTGATTTTTAATGAAAATATTTTCCCTTGTATTACTAACCATGTCTCTAGTGCAGATTATCCAAAAGATACTAACAGTACAGGTATCATAGTGGGCTACAGACATGAAACTAACCCTAAGCTAGTGATTGAACAAAACCAAGAGGAAACAATCAGGTGGAACAAAGTGAGACAAGAACCATACTTAGAAAGCCTGAATCAGGTGGAATTTGACTAAACAGAAATTGCCCAAGAAGATACCACTCATACGGATCAAGCACAAACAGATGACCTAAAAAATTATCAGCTGACCAGAGATAGAACCAGAAGAACAGCCAAGCCAACTCAAAAGTTTAGTTTTAATGCTTGGGATGAAGTGTTAGCTTATGCGTTTGTTAGTGCTATGGGGCTTAATAGGACAAAACTCGAAACTTATGAAGAGGCAGTAAATGGTAACGATTCAAAGCAGTGGATTAAGGCAATGAAGGAAGAAATGAGCTCTCTAAAGAGGAATAACACATGGAAACTTATAAACCGGCCAAAAGGAAAGAGTGTAGTGTCTTGTAAATGGTTGTTCAAATTAAAAGAGGGCAGAACTGAGGAAGAACCAGTCAAGTTTAAGGCAATGTTGGTTGCAAAGGGTTTTACACAAAAGGAAGGAATCAATTTTACAGAAATATTCTCTCCAGTGGTAAAATACAAGACTATAAGAATTATGCTAGCTTTGGCAACACAATATGATATGGAGATTGATCAAATGGATGTCACTACAACTTTTCTACATGGAGAATTAGAAGATGACATCTATATGGAGCAACCTAAGGGGTTTGAAGAAAAAGGAAAGGAGAACAGAGTATGCAAGTTGGTTAAGTCTCTATATGGTCTAAAGCAGTCACCTAGGCAATGGAACAAGAAGTTTGATGCTTTCATGAACAAGAAGGATTTTTCTAGGAGCTACTATGACACATGTCTTTACTTTAAGGGAACTCAGATTAAGAATGTCATCTACCTTCTACTTTATGTAGACGACATGCTTATTATAAGCAAAAATAGAGACCAAGTTAATATGATGAAGGGTTGGCTTAAATCAGAATTTGAAATGAAGGATCTTGGGATGGCTTATAAAATCTTAGGCATCTGCATTAAAAGAGACATAAAGAAAGGTATACGGACCTTGACAGGGAGACTACATAAGGAAAATCATTGAAACTTTCTCTATGAGGGGAGCTAAAACTACAAAGCAACCAATGACAAATCAATATATACTGAGTAGAGAACAGTGTCCTAAGACTCAAGCAGAGGTAGAAGAAATGTGTAATGTGTCGTACTCAAATGATGTAGGTTCCATCATGTATCTTATGGTTTGCACAAGATCGGATCTAGCCTATGCTATAAGTGTACTCAGTAAGTACATGGCTAATCCAGGAAGAGAACATTGGAATGCCATGAAGTGGGTGCTAAGGTACCTAATAGGAACTATAGATGTTGGCCTAGAGTTTTCTAACCAACCTAACATCACTCTAATTGAGGGATATAGTGATGCAGATTTTGCGGGTGACAGAGATAATAGAATATCTACCTCAGCTTATTTTTTCTTAGTAAAAGGAAACTGTGTCAGCTGGAGGGTTCAACTTCAACCAGTGATTGCATTGTCTACTACTGAGTTCGAGTATGTGGCTGTGACAGAAGCTATTAAAGAAGCTATATGGATTAAGGGCCTAATGGAAGAACTGAATATACTAAGAGAAAATCCTATAGTGTATACTGACAATCAGAGTTGTATTCATCTGTGTAAAAACCATGTATTCCACGACAGAACTAAGCATGTAGAAGTAAAGTATCACTTTATCAGGGACAAAGTGACTCGAAATATTGTAGAGATCAGAAAGGTACCTACAGAAGATAATCCTGCAGACATGAGTACTAAGATAGTAACCTTAACCAAGTTCAAGCACTATATGAACTTGTTAGGGATCAGTAATGGTGGATGACCATTACCGAATTGAGTTATGACCCTCAGTGGAATCAGTTGCACTAATGCTTAAAGCTTATGAGAGGATTTAGGTGGAAATTGTTGATTAAATCCCCTCTTAAGCTACACATGTTACAACAATAATCAGTTACAGGAATAACCAGATACTCAAGACTACTTTCACTCCTAACAGATCACAACATCCTAGCTCTAAACTTCTATAAAAAGGGGGAGAATAACATCTATTACTACACACAATAGAAGAAAGAAAAACGCTCCAAGAATCATCATTGTTGTAAGAGAGAAAGAGAGAAATCCACGAAGTTGTAAAAGAAAGAAACTAAGAGATTAGAAAGAAATAGAGTGAGATACTTGAAAGGAGAGGAAGAGGAAAAAACAGTAGAGAACTACCTATCAATTTGTGACCTGGAGTTTCTCATCTCTTGTACTGGTTCTTGATCATGTTCATAGTGCAATTTTCCAAGCTATCTACTGAGGTGAGCTCAAAAGAGGAAGTAGTCCAGATTGGGGCAAACCTCTATAACTCCTTGTGTTTATTTCCTCTTGACTCTCATCTTTCTTTTCTCTGTTGATTTGCATTCCTAAGTTTGTAACAATTTCCCTAATTTGCTTGATCTAATTTTCTGTGTGGAACCTTCGAAGTGTGTTCAATTCTGCAATAGATATATTAGGGTCAAAGTTAGTAAAGTAATTATGTTCTTGTTTTGTTTACAGTGCTGATGAAAATAGTCTAATATTCTTAAATTGTGAAAGGTCAGTTAAGACCTTGTGATTCTAATCTTGTTTTAGTGAGTGGTGTAGGGGTATAAGAGGGAATCCTACATAGACTAATAGACTGGTAAGAGTGATAAATTGTTGGTGTATTTACTCATTAATTGTAATAAAAAATAAAGAGTGACATTGTAATTTTATTCATAGAAAGAGATGTTTGTTTCTCGCCTGTTTCCTCCTTTCTAATATTTTAGTTCCAAAGAGAATTCCAGGAAGAAAATGACAAAAAGCAAACTTGAAATTCGAATGGTCCAAAAAAGCAATAACCTTGATTTAAAGTAAAGAGACAACAAAAACATTATCGTATCATATCCCTCTCTCTTACATTCGCAGTTTCCATGCCTAATTTTATAGAAATAATATTGACAACACTACTTTTCTACTAAAATTGTTCATCATCAAGGTGTTCTCTGGTTTCTCCATGGCGAGATGCAAGAAGACCATCAAAAAGCCTGCTACCAGTGCTACGGTGAATGAATCTACGTTGATCCTAGAGGATGATGAGGGAAAGAGATCTGAGTTAGACGGAGGTTTGCCAGATGAGGTGGACGAAATTTTCAAGGATTCGATGGTGGACTTTCCAGAAGTAGGGAATCGAGAGCCATTGGAAGCTGATGAGGGATCTTCTGGAGGTAAGAGAAATGGAGGGATCTGGAATGATTTAGCTGCTGGGAAAACTGAGTTTCAGAGCCAGGAGAAGGACAAATGGGCTCAATTTCGGTCATTATTACCAAATCAAGGAGGGGCTAAACTCAAATTTGAGGAACCCCTAATTCAAGAGGGTCAAAGAATTGCTCAGGTGGATTTAGAGGAGATTCAAGTTAAAACGTCATTTTGGAACTCAGCTGTGATTTGTATGGTTCTTGGAGCTAATCCTCCATTTGTTGTTTTTGAAGGATTCATTAAGAGAATTTGGGGTAAGCTCGGTATTGATAGAATAGTGCGATTGAATGCTAGGTTTACTTTAGTGAAATTTAGAGATGAAGCAACTAGGGATTTGGTTTTGGAAGCTGGGGTTTTGCATTTTGATAGAAAACCAGTGATAGTAAAGCCTTGGTCTGCTGATTTAGACACTGTAAAGGCAGTGAAATCTGTTCCAGTTTGGATTAGGTTACCGGGGCTTGGACTACAATATTGGGGTACTAAGTGTTTGAGCGCCCTCATGAGTACAATTGGGAACCCGATACTAGTTGATAATGTGACAAAGAATCGAACAATGATGCAATTTGCTAGAGTGCTAGTGGAGATAGAAATTACAGAGGAGGTACCTAAATCCATTTAGTTTATCAATGAAAAAGGGCAGCTAATGGAGCAACTATTGGACTTTGAATGGATTCCAACTCAATGTAAGAGTTGTAGAGTTTATGGTCATACTGAGAAGATGTGTAACAGGAAACAAAGTGAGACCTGGGGGCCGAAAGTCAGAAATGCTGAGAGTGAGACTAAGCAAGACCCCAAGGAGAAGCAATCAGTAACAGGGGTTTAAGATGTTCCTAATGAAGGCATCGATGTTAAAGATGTTGGTCAAGAGAAGATAAAAACTATGGAAGGGTCTGAGTCCCAGGATTTATCAAAGCAACATGGCACTTTGGCAGATTCAGAGAAACAATATGATAAGAAAGCTAATGATTCCAGCGAGAGATCTCCTTCAGAATGGACTACCCCTAAAAGGGTGGGGGGAAATAAGAAGAGAGTTCTGCACTCACAGAACAAACTGAAGAACTCATATAGTGCATTGCAAGGGAAGGTTATGGAGGTTAAAAACATGGGTCTATCAACAACAACTCTATTTCATGGAGAGTCACAATATACTTAGTTGGAATGTAAGGGGTATTAATAAGAGGGAGAAACAGAAATCCCTGAGTTCGTTTTGTTTTGTGAATAATGTCGGGTTAGGAGCTTTGTTAGAAACTAAACTGCGTGGTGATAAAATTGAGAAAATGATGCATTCTTTTTTCAGTGCTTGGAACTATTTTTCAGGTACAGCATCTGAAGGTAGGATCCTTCTTATTTGGCAGAGACAGAGTATCTCTGTTGAGGTTTTGAAGGAAAGTGACTAGTTAGTTCATATCCTTATTAAAGAAGTGAGATCTAATAAGCAGAGTTGTGTTACCTTTGTGTATGGTAGGACTTCTATTGAGGAAAGAAGGCAGATGTGGGAGGATCTTTCTGTTATGTATTTTCCAGCCACTCCTTGGCTTGTGACTGGTGATTTTAATGCAGTATTTGAGTATACAGATAGAGTTGGTGGCTGTAGTATCACTGCTATGGAATTGATGGATGCTCAAAATTGGAGAGAATTGGGGTTGGTTGACGAGATGCGCTCTAGAGGTTCTCATTTCACTTGGACTAACAAGCAAGCTAATGAGGACATAATATACTTTAAGCTGGACAGAATTTTCATAAATGAAGCTTGGTTGGATTTATATCCTCATGCTGAAGCAGTTGTTAACTGGGAGTTATTTTCTGATCATTGTTTCCGTGTTATTAAATCAGGAGCTGTTGTGAACTGTGGTGTTAAACCCTTTTAGTTTTTTAATATGTGGACTGACCATGAGAAGTTTACTGAGTTAGTGTTGCAGAGCTGGTGCAAGCCGTGTAAAGGTTCTGGTTTAGAGAGAATAGTTCGGAAATTGGGGAGACTCGAGCAGGTTCTGCGCAAGTTTAATAAAAATGCTGTGGGAGATGTGGTTCAGAATTACAATACAGCTAAGGAAAACTACCAAAATGCTCAATTGTCTCTTCAAACTGACCCTCACTCTACTGTTCTACAAAGAGAGGAGTGAGTTGCTGGTGAGTTATTTGCCACTCATGCTAGGATATATGACAGTTTTCTGAGACAGAGAAGTAAAATTAATTGGCTCCGTTATGGTGATGATAATACGGCTTACTTTCACGCTTGTTTGAAACAGAGAAGGGCATCTAACCGTATCACATCTTATGTTAATGATTATGGTCAGTTAATCGAGAGGTTTGAGGAGGTGGTGGATCATTTTGTAAATCACTTTCGAAAAGTTATGGGCAGCCAGAGCACTGCCTCAATGACTATTCAAGAGTCATGTTTTAGACTTGGACACAGGCTGACTTTGGACCAACAGCTTGGTTTAATAAAGCCTTTTACTAGAAAGGAAGTTGAAAGTGCTTTGTTTAATATTAGTTCTCTTAAAAGTCCGGGTCCGGATGGGTATGGAGCATGTTTTTTCAAAGCCATGTGGAAGGATTTGGGTTCAGAAATTACTGAAGTAGTGCTTGATTTCTTTGATCGGGGTGTGCTTCCTGAGGAAATGAATAAGGCTACCATTACACTGATTCCTAAGATTGATACCCCATCTAAGGCAGTGGATTATAGGCCCATAGCGTGTTGTAATATAATATATAAATGCATTTCTAAAATGTTATGTGGTAGATTAAAGGAGGTACTTCCTAATCTAGTTAATCAAAATCAAGGAGCATTTATTAAAAATAGATTGTTGGCTCATAATATTCTTATGCTTCAGGATATTATTAAAGGTTATACTAGGAAAAATATATCTCCTAGATGTGTGATGAAGTTAGACCTGAGCAAAGCTTATGACATGCTAGATTGGGATTTTTTGGAGGACATTCTCATTGCCTTCTGTTTTCCTAATAAATTTGTCAAGTGGGTGATGACTTGTTTGAAGGATACTACTTATCTGATATTAATGAATGGCGAGATTCAAGGGGGCTTTAGAGGGAAAAAAGGTCTTAGGCAAGGGGACCCTATCTCGCCTTTGTTATTTGTGCCTGTTATGGAATATTTTACCAGAATGCTCTGTCAAGCTTCCATGAACAAAGATTTTAGGTATCATCCAAAGTGTAAAAATCTGAAACTGGTTAACTTGTGCTTTGCCGATGATCTGGTAATTTTTTGCAAGGGGGTTTCGAACTCAGTTAAGATTATCAAGGACTGTTTTACTGAATTCAGCTTGGAATCTGGTTTGACAGCTAACTTGGATAAATCACAGGTTTTCATTGGGGGTTTGGCCGATAGAGAGGCAACTCAGTTGTTAAATAGACTCCAATTTTCTGAGGGGTGTTTTCCTCTTAAATATTTGGGTGTTCCTCTCCGGACTACAAAGTGGAAGGCTGTTGACTGTGCATTTATTATTAAAAAGTTACAGTTGAAACTCCACACCTCAATGAAATAGATCGTTTATGCAGGAGCTTTCTTTGGGGGTTCAAGGCCAGCGATAGTAATCGAAGTAAATTGCATTTAACAGCTTGGAATCAAGTGTGTATGCCGAAGAGCATGGGTGGCCTTGGCTTTAAGGAAGGGGCTAACTGGAACAAAGTGCTAATAGCTAAATTTGTTTGGGCTGTTTCTTCCAAGCAAGACATTGTATGGGTGAAATGGGTTGATTCCATTTATCTGAAGGGGCAGAATTTTTGGGATTACAAAGTCCAATAGGATGTGAGCTGGTATTGGAGGAAGATAGTCAATTTGAGAGCTGATTTTCCTTTAAAAATCCTGGATGAGGCAATCAAGAACAACAAGATTAGCTTGAGAGCTCTTTATAATGGGTTGCTGAATAAAGATAGAGTTTCCTTTGCTAATGTGGTTTGGTGTACTTTAGCGTTACCTAAACATAGGTTTATTTTGTGGCAAGCCACTCTTGGTCACCTTCTCACCCGTGACAAATTGCAAATGTGCCAGCTGAAGTTGCCTTCCTTACTTTGCCCGGTTTGTGAAGAGGAGCAGGAATCTCATTCCCATCTATTTTTTGCTTGTCCTTTTTCTCAACAGGTGAGAGCAAAAATGGAGGATTGGCTGGGAAGGGATATTTGGCCCAGTAGGTATGAGAATTGGAGTGCCTGGATGGTTGGAAAGCCTAAGGACTTGAAGCAAAAAGTTACTGTTGCAGCCATGGCAGCTGCTGTGTACATGGTGTGGAAAAACATAAACAATTGCATCTTGCTTTTAGCTCTCTTTCTGTTGATTTTGTTGTCAAATTGATCAAGTTTTATTTGAAATTCAGACTAACTAGAATTCCTAGGCTGAAAGTTAAGAAAAAGGATGTAGCTTTTTTTGAGAGCTTGGTTCAGTTGTAATTTGGTTGGTTGGCTCGTTTGAGCTGGTTGTACATTTGTTTTGTTAGTTCAATATAATCCTTTTTTCATCAAAATTGTTCATCATCAATTAGGATTTTGTTAATTTATAATTTTACATATACACTACTTTTGTTTATTTGTTTATCTCCATAAAATATATATTTTATATTACCACTATTTTACTTTCTCAACCAAAACATTATAAAAGGACGGTAAAAGAAAAACCAGCATTACTATCTATTGTATAGTTCTCAATTGGAGAGAACACACTGCCATCATCGCATGGCAGATTATCATTACCTAAACCATTTCTCTTACTTAAAATGATGTGGTAAGTGTTTTTTTTTCTAAGATAAAAATATCTTTGTCACATCAGTTAGTGCAAGGATGATAGTTACCCAGCGTCAACTGTTTTTTATGTTTATATTTTTCAAAGCATGCTTATTGTTATGTGCTATCATTATCATGTAGGTGTTTTAGGTGAGAAAATTACTATACAAGCATGAAACGTCCACGTTTTGAAAGTACTTTTAAGAAGAACACCAAAATGCAAAATACCATAAATATAAAGAGCTCATGCATAAGTAGAAAAAAGTCAACAAATAATATTAACTCACAAACGAAAGAAATATCAAACACAAAGTTCAACTCCAATAAATATTTACTAGTAAACATCTTTCATCATTACAAACTACATAATAAACAACAGAAATGGAAAATAATACATAGTCGTAATACAATGTAAGGATAGATAATGGTGACAAAAAGTCCCAAGAGTGTACAAAAAGAAAGCTATAATTTCCTTCTTCAATCCATGGAGCATAAAAACCAAGGCTCATGATGGATCGAACAACCCATTTTTGAGAAGGAGATCACAAAACCGTCTCCCACTTTCAAGGTCGAGAGTACATATTACTAAGCCATAATGACTATAATGACAATACTAATGGTAAAGGAAGAAATGGGCAGGACCCAAACGAACTAAGGTTAACGCCACTACTGCTATAAAGGCCTAAAAAATGCAGCCTTTGGGAAGCAGGAAGGTGAAGAAGTCGAATTCCACTAGGATATGGAATTAAAGAAAAATAATTTTGCATGCTTTCCTTACCCCCTTGAGAAAAATGAAGAGAGTGCAAACTTATGGATCATCTTGATCTTTCCAAAAGAAAGGCTTCATGGGATATGAAGAGGAAGAAGTTGTTGATGAACCAAATTTCTCACAGTAGTACCTCTGGTTCTGAATATCTTGAGGTGCTTGTTGGTTTAGCTCATGCTGGTTTGGATTGGCGAATTGGAGATCATGTGATTGCAAGAGAAGGTTATTGTTGGCGTCCAAATCATCCCAAACAGGACTTCCAGGACCCCAACCTGCTGGAATTGCATTCAGCCAAGCTTCAGCCATGTCACCCCAAACCAACTCCTGAGACTGAGACACAACACCACCTTCCCCTGCAGAAGTTCCCTGAACCTCGTCATTTGCCGTAGACCCAAGCCCCGAATCCTCATCGGGATTGTCGTCTCGAGCAGGCGGCGGCATTCTTTCCAAATCCGATGCCTCAATATTCTGCTCCTCTTGAGCTTCAGGCTGGTTTCGATGAATGGTTTTTTTGGAACTTTCGTGCGGCTTATTAGGACAAGAACTGGCGGAGCTCGGTCCGGCCGATGAGTCGGACTTGTCTTTGTTGAGGAAAAGCTCGGGAAAATTCAGCCTGGCATTCTCTCCACAGAGCTTGAAGGCCTCTCGGTCGTAGGCCAAGGCAGCGTCCTCGGCGGTGTCGAAGGTGCCTAGCCAGAGGCGTGTCCTGTTCCGAGGGAGACGAATTTCGGCGACCCATTTCCCCCAATGCCGTTGCCTCACTCCCCTATAAAGCTTGGTCGTGTTGATGGGCTGAACCGGTGCCGGTGGCCGGAAAATCGGCCTGCCATCGGGACCCAACCCGTTCATCATCATTATCATCCTACCTCTCGGGCTCAAATTCAAAGCGTCGCTCCAGTACTGAAGCAGCTGCTGTTGATTTTGGACGTCGCCGGCGCCTGCGAAGAGCGCAGGGTGATAGCTCATGGCGTTTTGTTGGTGCGAACCGAATGATATCATCTGGTTCTGGGGAATTTGGGGAAGCGAGACCGGTGGGAACAGGGGATAATTGTTGCCCGTAAACTGTTTGTTGAAATGAGTCTGAGATTCAGACCCGTCGTAAGCGAATGGAAAAACAATTCTGGAAGCTGAAGAAGATGAAGACGAAGAAGTAGGCGATGGGTTGGGAGGACCAGGAGAGATTGGCGGAGCTGAATCAAGAGCATAAGAGAAAGAAGATGACTGTTGTTGTGTACTCGGGTGTTGGCGTTCTGGACTTCGGATCTTCTTGAAAGGTCTGGGTGACAAGGAAGCTTCATCTAAAACCGGCTTCCATTGGCGCCTTTCCAAGCTGAAGCGAAGGTCCATACGTTTTTCTATCTCCATCTGGGTTTCGTCGACACCTTTCTTGGATTTACCACTGTTCTTAGCTGCGGCCATATCTATGAGAGTTTTGCACCACTCAATATAAATAATATCCCGCTCGCTGTATTGGGTTTAAAGAATAAAAAACTAAAGAGATTGAAGAGAATTTAAGATGGGTCACCGAAACTTAGACACGTAAAAAAGAAAACTAAGAGATTCGATTAAACGCAAACACACACACAGAGGGAAAGAAAAGTAAATTCGAGTTGAAAAATAAAAAAAAAAATAAAAAAAGAATTCCCAGATCCGAGTTTTAGTCAAGGATTATAAAAACCAAATAGACTGATATAAAGAAAAAGAATCTCGGGGATTCGATATAGAAATCTAATCCGATTGATTCAAAAATAGAATCGGATACGAAATAGTGTCGTGTTTAGAGTAACCCATCTCAATTCTCTGGAATTGAATCAATTGTATGGAAATAAATAAAAAGAAGAGCGAGCTAGCGAGCGAGAGGCGAAGGCGCAGAACAGATGATGATCCAAGAAGATGTCAACTTGTGAAAGTAGCAGAAGGTGTTCTTGATGAGTTTCGAGAGATTTTTGAGTCTGTAAAACAGGGGAGAGGGGCTATGTATTTCTATTATTTTTGGGTTGGTTTGGTTTGGTTTTGGGTGTGGGGTTTGAGGATGTAAGAATGGCATGAGAAGAGGGTTTATAAGAGAAGGAGAAGTTGGAGGAGAGAGCAGGAAAAGATTTTTGAATGGAAAGACGTGTGTTTGTGAGAGAATATGTATGTCTCGTTTGGTTGGTGCTTGGTAGACTTTGTTTGGCCCCACACGGCTTTCTTTCTTTCTTCTTTCTGTTTCTACTTTCTACTTTCCAGAATCCACATATCCACTCTCGAATTCAATCTCACTCTACCATTTTATTTTTGTAATAATGATCTACCAAACAAGTAATTTTTTTTTATATATATGAAAGTAGCTTTACCTTAATTTTAATTTTTTTAAGAGTGACTGTATTGCCATTCCATTAAGATTGAAAAAATAATAATACAATACACATAAGTAGAAGGAAATATACTATCTAACTAGGTTTATTGTCGCCTAACGACATGTTTGGCCTATCTATGTTTTGTTTTAAAAATATTGCGACTTACATGGCATAGAAATGCCAAAAAAAATTAGACAACAAGCATGTTTGGCTGGCCAGAATCAAAGTTGGAATTAAATTGTTACACCCAATTTTCGATAATAAAATAAATAGCATCGAAATATAAGCTCGAAAAAGTTAAGCTCGTATCTACAAATGTTAGCAGTATGCTTATACGAATTGTTAAGTGGTTCCAGATCTATTATTAGCACTCGAGCATGAGTCGCATTGTTCGAGCCTGAGTTGCAGGCTCAAAGACACCATCCTTCTCCAAGGAACATACTCGACCTAATTACAGGATGAGGAGGAGGTTATAACTGGAACGATGAGCTCGAAGCTTGGCCAGTCTCGAAAGCGCGTCAGTACAATGATCAAGCTCAGTAACACGTTTGGCACGCGGAAATACTGTTAGGAAATCCTTATTTCATAGGGATTTGTTATTATCATATATTAAATCCGCATTGTCATGAGATATTACGTAATTAACACTTTTATAGTAATTATTTTAAATATATTTGATTGATTGTAACTTCTCTGAATTGGAGGAATATATTCTAACAACCAGGTCTATAAATAGTCTGGAGTATTTCATTTGTATTCATGCACAAATTGTACTAGAGAATACTCTGCCAAATTTATTTCATCCAATGCTTTGAGAGAGTAGTGATAATAACAGTGACTCGTGGACAATGCAGATTTTAACTGCTGAACTACGTAAAAAACCTCTAAATCCTTCTACTTTTTATATATTCTTGTTTAGTGCTCTTTCATATTTAAGTTGACGAAAAACGACATTAATAGTTTGGTGCTTTCGTTGAGAGCATTAAGCAATTCAGTGTATTGTTTAATCAAAATTCTCTTGCATATCATCAATGGCCGCCACAAAAAACTACAGAAACGGTGGGCGACCATTACCACAAATCCTCAAAGAGCGAACTCCTCAGACTGAGAACTACCCACAGGGGCCTGGGAAGCAGCCCAAGGTAGATCAGAGCCCCGATGAAGGGAGTGCATCATCAGCCTCTAGGGGGCAACCTGCTCAAACTCCCAGACCCGACAAGGATCTGTATTATAATCCTGAAAGGTATATACCAATCATGGAATTGGAGAATCGCAGATTGCGCGAATAG